>NC_044914.1:16838605-17135666 GCF_001633185.2 Quercus lobata
TTTGAAACCAAGGGTTTGGTCGGCTAAGTATTAGTTTTTTACACAAAACTAATTCAACCATTCATGTAACGATTCTCCACCTTAGGTCCTTAGCTTGAATTGGACCAAGGCTGATAAGCAATACTTAAATAACATTCCCCTCTCTCTCTCTTTTTGTACATGTTAGAGATATATGTTATTAGCCTAATAATTTAGGCCAAAGTCCAATTATTATTTGTGTGTAAGTCAAGTCTTATACTTCTATTACTAGTCAATTAATCATAGCTAATGTGTGGTTACTTAGTTTAGGATTTCGCCTGTCGGACCGTGTGCCTTACCAATTCATCCAACGACCAATTGGTGAATGATGAGGGGGCATAAATCTTTTATAGCATTCGATCGCAGACCAAGCTCATTGGTATTGGAGCGAATTGTGAAATCCCTCACATCGCCTATGATCATATTGGCTTCATTGTAACATATGAACTGTGCTTTGCTCATATCATTTATCAAATATGTAGCCCTTAAGGGTTTTTTCTTTTTCCATGGATATATGTTGCTAGACAAAGCCACGTAACCCTCGTTTGTTCTTATGTTACTATTTTATGCTTCCGCATCTACAATATTTCTATATCTCCTCCGATTTATTTAACGTTTTCTTTGTTTGAACTTTTTGAAGAGATATACTTGTCATATTCACTTACCTTATTCCAATAAATCTAGAGGCATAAGTTTTTTCACAACAGTTAATGTGGTTTGTTGTAATTGATACATTATAAAAGTTGTATTAGTGGTGGACCAATTTACAAGTAATGTTATTTCAATATAACTTACCACTTAGAAAATTGTTAAAAAAAAAAAAAAATTGTGAAAAAAGATTGTATCCCCTCCCTTCATTCACAAAATCTTTTTTGCTTAAGTCAAGCTGCTTAGTTTCTCAAGGAAAAATAAAATATAAATAAATAAATAAATAAAGAGAGGTAATTATCCTATATTTGTTTAATAGAGTGTATCATGTAGTACTTTCCACTATAAGTTTGGCTTTTGAGTGAAGTTTATGATATGCCTTTGTGTTAAAACATTATCCCCTCTTTGGTGTGTATTTCTTTCTAAAAAGAATACCTTTTTTTTTTTTTTTTCTTTCTAATAAGTCGATAGTTAGAAGGGTAGATTTGAAAAGGTACTCATATCAAAAATAATATAAAAGATCAAGATTCCCAAGTTTCATGCAACAACATTAAAATTTCTCATATAAAAAATAATATAAAAGATCAAGATTCCCAAGTTTCATGCAATAACATTAAAATTTTAACACAGTCAATAATTCATTTTGAATAAATTTAACATTGGGTACATTCAGAATAACATTTTCCAAGATAATTCCGTTGCTTCCTCTCCTTTAAGGATGCACAGAAACAGGATTTCTCCTTAAGAGGATAAAAAACTTTTTTTTAATCATTGTAGAATAAATTAAAAAAAAAAAAAATCAAAAGCAAGTTGACACATAAAATTCAAACTAATATAGTATAAATATTAACCAAATATAAATAATAATAAAAAGACAAAATAATTGTTCTTAATACATTTCTATTCATGTATCAAAATAGGACTTGACTTTTTTATTAAATCCTTAAAACTATCTATGATTGATTTGCATTAAAATTCATTGGCAACTTCCCTTTCATTAAAAAAAATATTTTGATAGTATTTTTTTATTTTGTTGTAAAACTTATTTTGACAATATTTATGGTTAGAAAAATCTATAAACCAAATAAATGTTATATATCTCTCTAAGAAAAATAAAAATAAAATTTACATATATTATTTTAGGATCTAAAAATTTAGAACAATTGGTAAATCGTGAACACAAACTTGTCTAGGTATAGATCTTAGAGTCTATAGAGTTTATTAGACAATACTCAAGGTGCTGCAAGTCAGAATACAAGAAAAAGGAAGCTGCAGGTTCAAAAAATTCAAAACATGCCAGGTTTGATAGATCGAGACTCGGGTTCTATAGAATTTTAATTAAGCTCAACAGCCCATTGGCCCATCAAGTGATTAGAGTTTCAAATCTATTTCACATAGTATTTTTAAGGAAACCCTAAGGTGCTGTGCCTTCTCCTTTCAAAGTCACTAGCCACATATCATTCTTATACCATTAGAACTAGTAGATTTAAAGTTGCTACAACAAGATCAACAACTGCTAATGATCTAAAATCTTTGAGTGAGATTTCAAAGTCACAAACGTGGGTATTTGTGAGCAATAGATTCAAGATAAAAGTGTCCGTGGATTCGGAACTGCACGTGGTCGTATGAGTAAGTTCTACATAAGGTAGCTTTAGATTTTTGGGAGAAAACTTATTGTAAACTTCCATTCTATCATAGTTGATTTGTTTGTCTTGAGGATAGGTTAGGTTAAATCCTGCCCATTTTTTTTACCTTGAATCTAACAATTTCATTAGTTTTCCTGGATAATCATATCGTTGTCTTATTTATTTTTTCGCACTGGATGATATGATATTTTGCTGATTAACCTAGATTTTATAATTAACCTAAGTAAACACTTAGCTAATTCATTAAGTTAAACAATCTGTTTTAAGGAGTCTAAACAAACAAACATATTATATCAATATCATTATTTTAATTAAATAAATAATTATTGTTTTCAAGTAAAAAAATACACCAACAAAAGTTCGAAACTATACGAATTCAGTTGTTGAACATTATATTATATAATATGTCTAACATACTTATAATATGGGGCCAAGTTTTTTTGGGGGGGGGGGGGGACCCCGTTGATCACCCTAGGACTGGAACCCTGATAGTTAGCATACCTGTGAGATTTTAATGATAAATTTTAGGGTCCGTTTGGTAGGAGGGGTGGAAAAGTGGAAGGATAGAAAATGGTGGGAGGATGGAAAAGTGGGAGGATAGAAAAAATTTTAATTTCTCTCATTTTTGTTTGGTAGGGAGTGGAAAATTGGAGGGATGAAAAAAGTAAATTTGTATAAGTTTACTCATACACCCTTGTTAAAAAATGAAGGCCAATTAAAACAAAAAAGTGACAAATAACCCAAAAAAAAAAAAACAATCACCCAATTTGTTAAAAGATAAAAATCATGTCTAATTAAAAAAAAAAAAAAAAAAAATAAACAATTATCACGCCCATGAAAGAAAAAAGGGCAATGACCAGAAAAAAAAAAAAAAAAAAAAAGAAAAAAAAAAGAGGCAACATGCCCACCCATAGGAAATCAAAAAATGTAAAAAAAAGAAAAAGAAAAAGAAAAAGAAGCAATGTCCATGAAAAAAAAAAGAAAAAAGAAAAAGAGACAACGTGCCTAGCACACACACACACACACAAAAAGGGAAAGGAACTGAACATGGGCATTTTTGTCCATTAAGCGACCCCATTTTCTCCCTGCAGTTTTCTCTCCATTTTAGGGAGAAAACTTTTTGGTGGGTCCGGGGAGAAAACACTCGGATCCCACCATTTATTTTTTTTTCCTCTCCACCCAACCAAACACACTTAAAGAAGTTTTCCTTCCTATTTTCTCTCCAAAGTTTTCCATCCATCTTATTTCACCTCCAAACAAACACATCCTTAAGGTGAGACAATGTTTGCGAGGAAGATAGGATGACAATCCCTCTTTCTCATGATGCATCACATGGTTGTGTCGCTTGCACTGGCTATGCTCACGGTACTTGTGTGTGGGGTATGAGAGAGTGTGGAATCATCAACAATTATTGGGATTTCTAAAAATGTGATTGGTTATGTGAATTTTTTAAAACAATGATGGTTTTTTTTTTAATTGCTATAAATGTAGTTCCTCTAAGCTTAAATTAAATAAAATCATGTTTTGAACCATAAAAAAGTTTAAGGAGTTTAGTTATGCGTTAAGAGCATTCGCATTAGCTTGTGCAAAAATTTCAGTTTATTTTGGCATAAGAACTTACTTTTTTTTATTTTACATACTCATTTTTCAAAATACCTCACATTAGATTGTCTATTTTAAACTACATTTTATTAAAATATCAATTTTCCTTAATATTTTTTAATTGTTTCTCTTTATTCACATACAGTAACCACTATCCACTCTATTCCTTCATTCTTAAGATACATAAAGAAATAATAAACAACTAAATGCAAAATGAATAGTGTTAGTGTAAATTTACATAGTTATTGTAGCAAACTTGTAAATTATATAAGTCATTTTAAAACAAAACTATATAAATTCTACACATTCTTTTCTATTATACGCAGACTGATGTGAATGCTCTTAATGTGCTAGATGGCCTCACGACGTTGGGCCATCATCAGGACATAATTTTGATTATTCCTTGAAAATGTTTGTTTCGCGATATAAATAATTGTCCGGTCTTGAGGATATTTGTCTCATAATTATTTGGTGGCGCATACAACAAATGGTTATCTCAACGGTCTTTTAGCATATTGTTTAAAAATTCATTCTTGTACTTTTGTTTTTCATTTTTTAGACCGGATTTTATTTGTCTTTTTCTAGTATCCGTATGGTGAATAATTTTTATATAGATACAATAGGATTAGAATATATGATAGCTGATTCATAATTATTGTTTTTTTATCGTTAAGTCAACATACTAATGATTTTTTATTTTTTTTTATAGGCGAGATTCATCCCTAAATTTTTTATAATTGGAATACATTATATAGCATATATATTCAAGAAAATAAGATTTATTTGTTAGAAAATTAGATATTGATCGAGATGGTTAGAAAAATAATTCACTAATTTTTCTATTACTAATCGATAGTTGATTGCTGAATTTTATAACTTACTGAGAATGAGATTAAAAAATATATATCCATAATTTGGAGGAAAAGTGAAAGGCTGGTTTGTGCTTTGGCCAAAATGGCCCATTAGCATTAATTTTTGAAATATTAGCAACAGCAGCACTGTTTCCGGAAATAATTAGGAAAATACCACTTTTTCCGATACTCAGAATGGTGAGCTTGAGTACCATCTTTTCATTGGTCAAACATCTTCTCAAAAAAAAAAAACGCCGCTATAGGGCCCGAAAACGTCACTATAGGGCTTAAAAAAACGCCACTATAGGGCCCCTTGAACCTGTTATGGGGACTTATAAAAAAATTTTGCAGGAAAAAGCCGCTATAGGGCCCGAAAACGTCACTATAGGGCCCCTTAACCTGGTATGGGGGCTTAAAAACGCCACTATAGGACTCCTTGAATATGGGGCGATGGTGGATTAAAAAAACATGATACTCGAGCTCACCAAGCTCGAGTATCAGAAAAAGTGGTATTTCCCTAATTATTTCCGAAACAGTGCTCTGTTGCTAAATATTTCAAAAATTAATGCTAATGGGCCATTTTGGCCGGTTTCTGCTAGGTTTAATAGGATGGCCCAAAAAGGTAATCGGGTCCAAGCCCAAACCCGCTCCAACGATGCAGCTAGTTCATGAGTTGACTCAGTTGAGTTGAGTTGAGTCACGTTAACTGGTCCGAGTCGGTATACTAAAACCCCTCAAACCCAAAACCTTTGAAAATCCTCAGAAACCTGTCTGTCATTGTTCTGCTTCCAATTTCAAAACCAAAGCCCCAAAGCAAAACCATTTCTTCTTCAACTATTACAGGGATATGTCTGTTTCCTTCTCTTCCCTTCAGCTCTTCCATCAAAAACCTCTCTTTTCTGTAAGTACTCTCTCTCTCTCTCTGTATGTCTTTCTCTATGTATTATTTTGTGTTTGAAGTAATGGGTTATTGTTGCAGAGCTTTTATTGGAACCAAAGGGCAACTGGGTTGTGGAGAAGCACAAATTTTGTGAGGAGTATTGCTGTTAAGGCAGGCCCAAAGAGGGTATCTTTTGGTAAAGAATGCAGGGAGGCCTTGCAAGATGGGATTGATAAGCTGGCTGATGCTGTTTCTCTCACCTTAGGACCTAGAGGTATCTGGGTATTCTTCATTTCTGTTTGTTTTGATAGCTTTTTTAGGTTGCTACCATTATATACCGTCTCTTACTCTCTTTATGCTTTAGTTTTTGAGAACAAGAGGGATTATTTCATTTTCTATCCATGCTTATATTGGTGAATCAATGATAAGCCTACAGGTTAAAAAATATCTTGTTGCTGATTCCTGCTCTATCATTTGCAATGCATACGTTAGTTTCAGTTGGATGATTGTTATTTGGTAATAGTTTGCCAAGTTTAATTTGTTTTGTTTATGTAGTGGTAATAGTAATGAGAAATGTGCTGGAGGCTACACATTAAATTAATTTCATCTATTTCAGAGAAGTGAGCCAGCTAGAGATTTGACTTTGTCTTATCAAGTTGTGAAATTTTTCAGTGCATGGTGTAGTTGAGCCACCGAACAAAATTAGGCCAATGGAAGATTGCAGTGCCACTTTGCAGGACTTCAATTTGCAAGTTCACTGCAAAGTTTATTTATTTCGCATTTGCGTGAGATTGTGGTTTAGCTTGCACTTCTAATGCGTAAATTCAATTTAGTCCATGAAGTTGTACTAAATTTTATTTATATTATCATTTTAATTTTTCTCTCCCCTTTTTTTCCCCCTAGGGAGGATGGTTGGGGGGGTAAAGATGTGAGTTGTTCTAAGACTATAAGGAGTTTGAGAAAAATTCTATACCTTTTTGGAAGAGTTCAGAATAGCAATGCTGCTTGAATTTATGTGTATTTGCTATTTTCTATCATAAAAATTTCCTTCATGAACTTTTTGAATCTAGGACGAAATTGTATCATGAGATTCATTCTCACTGAATGGCAGAGTGTTTATTGGAGTAGGTGAATTTGAAATATCAAAAATTGTTTCATGTTTCTTTTTGTGGTTTTTTTTTTTTTTGGTTGGGGGGTGGATGGGGGGATTGCCATCCCTGTGAAGGTTAGGAAGCAAAATGAAACAGTTTCATCCTGGTTTTTGCACATTGCAGCTGAATATTAACGAGATCAAGTTCATATACTTGAACTGTAGCTGTTATGGGACTTGCAACTTGCAAATTGGGGTCTGTCAATCTTAAGACTTAAGGATATTATTTAATGGCCTTAGTCAAAAAAAAAAAAAAAATTATATTCTTCTGAAGTGAGCTAGATGGTGGATTGAGATTATTTATGCTTCTAACACCATAATTATAAGGAAGAACCCCAAAAAATGCCATTAATTGTGTAACTTGTGTTAATGACATTGATGGGGACTGATTGAAGCCTAAAATAGTAAGATTGTAGGTATGAGGTCTTGGTTTTTCATGGTTTCAGTGGCATGTCTATTTAAAATAATAATAATAATAATAATAATAGCAAAGTAAAAAAGGCTGTTGAAGGGGAAGCTAGCATTGTTTGTCATGAATATGGCATAAGATCAGTTGAAGCCTTGAAGGCTTGTAACTGAAGCTTTTCTTGAAGAGATGTTAATTTATTTATGAAGAGATATTTATTCGCTTATTTTCTTAATAAGCTTCAGTCAACTAGGGTGGCCTCACTTTGGCTATGTAAAATAGTTATACTTGAGAACTTCTATTTTTCAATTTATGGGGTTGGTTCTGTTATGGCATAAGACTTTATGACTTTTCTGACATTTTGAAAAAGCTATAATATGCTAGATGTAACACATACTGAAATACTCAGAAGAGAATATAAGTATTTTAAAATCAAATTATTAAATTTTATGCTGCTAATTTGATAGAGGTATTGATTTTAAGTGAAAATATGCAGGCCGTAATGTTATTCTTTCTGAGTCTGGATCGCTTAAAGTAATTAATGATGGTGTTACAATTGCTCGATCCATAGAGCTTTCAGATGCAATTGAGAATGCAGGAGCAATGCTAATCCAAGAGGTCATTCATGGTTGCTAGATAATTCTCTCCCCTGTTGTTGTATTGATGTTTTTGAGACAAGCAATCATAGATATGTAAATCTTCATATCCTGCTTGCAGGTTGCAACTAAAATGAATGATTTGGCTGGTGATGGTACAACTACTGCAATTGTTTTGGCTCGAGCAATGATCAAATCTGGGATGCTGGCAGTTGCTTTTGGGGCTAACCCAGTTTCTTTGAAGAAAGGAATGGATAAGACTGTGAAAGAATTGGTCAAGGTCTTGAAGAAGAAAAGTGTGCCAGTAAGAGGAAGAGATGATATAAAAGGTATTTAGAGCATGTCTTGTGAATTAGGTTTGTGCCCCTCTTTGCACTTTTTTTAATAAAAAATTATAATTACTCGTCAAAAACAAAATCTTGAAAGTGTCTTTTGCCACATTGCAGCTGTGGCCACAATTTCTTCTGGAAATGATGAATTTGTTGGGAACTTAATTGCTGAAGCTATAGAAAAGATTGGACCTGATGGAGTTATATCTATTGAGTCATCTTCATCATTTGAGACCTCTGTAATAATAGAAGAAGGAATGAAGGTAGGTCATTAAAGATGATTTTTAATTGAAAAGATTCACAACCATCTCAAAGAAAGAAAAATTTAATTTGAAAGGAAAGAAAATGGGTCAGAATGTAATTTGAATTGAACCATAATTTTAGAATGAAAATAAACTTTATAAACCAGCAATGAACTAATTACCCCACTGTTTGTTTTTTTTTGAAAATAAACGGACTAAAGAGAACCCACATCAAGGTTATAGTCTCAATCTATTGAAAGTTCATTCCTTAAGGCACAGATAGATAAAACTCATAAAAGGTTGTGCCTAGTTTAGAAAGCTCCCAATCTTTGGAGTCATGACACAAATAGATACAATTGAAAAATTGTTGTAATCATTCCTCAGCTCACGAGTAGATACTACTACTTTGAATCATTTTAATTAGTATTTCTTTTCATTTCTACATTTTCTTAGCAACAGAATGTATCATAAACTGAACAAGGACTACGTGCATATAACTGACGCCAACCTTTGGCCACCCTCAAAACCAAGAGATAACACAACCCCAAACTTCCACAACAAGGCCTAAACCACTACCTCTGGCTTAGATCTGACACCTACAGCTTCGGATTTGCCACCTCCACAACCCCAAAACACCACCTTTGGCCACCACATTTTATCTAATCCAAATCCCTCCTATTTTTTGTCAAATCTTTGCCATGTGTGCCAGTTTTTGTAGTGGTAAATTGTGGTTATTCTTGGCTGCCGGGGATGGTGGTGTGGTTGTGTTGGCAGGAGTGAGAGAGGAAGAAGCAGATTAAGATAAGGGAGAAAAGAAAAGGAAAATAAAATTAAAACGGTTTTTCTATGGTAAAATTTACTTTAATATGTGAAGCACTTGACAACATTTTCCTTCCATTGAGCCATCAGAAGTAAGACGGAAGGACCAATTTGGCAGTTTCCCAAACTTCTGTGGTTAAAACTTGATATTAGAACATCAGAGGTCTATTTAATTTTGACCTAAAGTTGGAGGGATCTTTTTGCATTTTTCCCTTTATCTCTGATTCCTAGTAGTTGTTGTTGTTGTTCCCCCCCCTCTTTCTTTTAATTCTATTAGATCTTTCTGGACAGATTGACAAGGGTTACATGTCACCCCATTTCATTACAAACCATGACAAATCTATAGTGGAGTTTGACAATGCCAAAGTCCTAGTAACTGATCAGAAGATTTCAACTGTCAAAGAAATTGTTCCTTTACTAGAAAAGACTACTCAACTGAGTGTCCCACTGCTAATCATTGCAGAGGATATCTCCAGGCAAGTACTGGAAACACTAGTGGTGAACAAAATGCAAGGTTTACTAAATGTTGCTGTTGTCAAATGTCCAGGATTTTTAGAAGGAAAGAAAGCTCTTTTGCAAGATATTGCACTTATGACAGGTCAAATTATGTACTGCATGTCAAACTTTATTTGCTTAATTATTTAATTTTTCCATGACATGTGCTAATAATAAGATAATGTTTATTCTGAATCAGTGGCTGTTATGATGTTAAGAAACTATCATGACTATGACCTGCTTTTCATTCACTGAATTTCTTAATTTTTTGCTTTGCGACACAGTCCGACTCATTTCCACTTAGCATTATATTAATATCTTTACATCTCAAAATGATGAGATAGTTCACTTTGTAGCCAGATGTTCACTGATATTTTTTATTTCCTACTTTGCTGGCCCTCATAGTCATATAAAGAACCTCAGTGCCAGTTATGATAGTGGTTAATTCAAATTGAGCTCTCAAGTGTCTAATAATTGATGTAGAAAATTAGTGAATTTCTGGAATTCAAAATATATATGTATATATATATATGTAAAGAGAGTGCTGTTGTGATGTTTCTTTTTTCAGGATCTCAATGTAGGCTCCTTCTATTGATATGCTTTTCCTGTTAAATACACAATTTGGTAAAACTCAAGCTATTTTGTGGCCCTAATTTGTGTGAACTTTTGTGCCAAAATGTTGTTCAAGTGCATTTATTTAACCTATTTGCTATCAACTGTTAATCTCTGTTTTCTTGTTGGGAATGAGGGAACGGAGACAAAATCTTAGTACATTAAGATTTTCAAAACACTTTTCTTACCCTGTATTTTTTGGTGAGAAAGGGAATACAGAGATTTCAGAAAATGTGACTCTCTTTTCCAGCCCTGTTGAGATTAATAACTTCTATAGGTTTGGTCATTTGGTGCATCTTCTAAATAACATTCAAAAGGACAAGACATCTGTAACATATTACATGTAAACACTACACATGCTCCTACTTCTTTATGTGACTGTAAGCTATGGATAGAAACATATCTCACTATCTGCCTTTTTCTGAACTTTGGAAATATAAACACCATCATCATTTGTGTTTCCGGGGGCTGGATTACATTTGTCGTATAATTGTATTTCTTTGTGATGAGATTGCTATTTCAGCTTCAGTTTCTCATTGAGATAATTTTAAAGCCAATAGGTGCTGATTTTCTCTCTGGAGATTTGGGTCTGATGCTTGAAGGTGCAACTTCAGATCAGCTTGGTATTGCACGAAAAGTTACCATAACCTGTAATTCAACGACCATTGTTGCTGATCCTACTACTAAAGCCGAAATACGGGCAAGAATTTTGCAAATCAAGAAGGATCTAGCAGAAACAGATAATGCATCCTTGTCAAGAAAGCTCTCTGAAAGAATTGCTAAACTCTCTGGCGGTGTGGCTGTGATTAAGGTCTGCAATTTAAAAAAAGTGCTATTTCTTAAAGATTGTTAATGAAATCTTGTATAACTCTTCCTGGATGCTGGCTTCAATCAATATCTGTCTTGTCAAAAGTGAACAAGGCTTTTCCAGCCACACACACACACACACACACACACACAGAGAGAGAGAGAAGAAAAGAAAAAGTGAACAAGGCTTTATCTTTTTTTTTTATGTAAATTTTGAAACTTTAATTTTTTTGTTGATCATGAATGATATTCAAAACCTTTGGTCATAATTGTTTTACCTTTCCTTTTATTTATCTTTCTATTATTTTAGGTAGGAGCACACACTGAGGTGGAGCTTGAAGATCGGAAACTCAGAATTGAAGATGCAAAAAATGCCACATTTGCGGCCATGGCTGAAGGAATAGTCCCTGGTGGTGGTGCTACGTACATTCATCTCTTGGAACTGATTCCCATCATAAAGAATTCTATGGAAGATCTAGATGAGCAGAGTGGTGCAGATATTGTGGCAAAGGTGTGGTATCCTCCCCCCTCCCTCTCTCTCTGTGTGTTGGATTTTTCCTTTGTTTTTTAGTCAGTGGGATCAGTGTTAATCAAATAATGAGGTGTACTTGAGTGCAAAGGCCTCCTAAGCCTTGCACCTTATAGAAGTAAAACGCATTCTGTAAAAATTAATATAGTAAATTTTAAAAATTAAAAAATATGACTATCAATTGATAAGCTAATCATATAATTTTTTTTTTTTTTGATAAGATCTAATCATATAAAAATTAAACCTAGCATTTTACATAATGCCCTATGAAATTTAAATACAGCTGTAGAAGTTATCAGTTATCACTAAACAACTAGGTGGTGAAGGCTAGACTGTCCTGCATCGAAAACAATATATATATTTTTTTTCATGAAAAAAAGGATATGGTTTCAGGAGAGACAGGAGGTAGAAAGACTGGTTAAAAAAGGGGGAGAAGAAGTAGCCATTGGTTCAAGAAGAAAGAGAGAGGGGTTATATCATATAAATAGTGCATCATACCACACGATTATTATTGCATAACAAATCAAGGGCTCATATAAATAGTATTAAGATTTAAAGGTTATGTTTAATATATTTATCTTTTTAAACAAAAAATAGTGCAAAAAGCACACTTTGAGCTTCATAGGAAAGTGAAAAAAGTGCGCTTTTTGAAACATATTTTGCTTTAGGTGTAAAAGGGGCTAACCCTTGGCAGTTTGCACTTTAAGCAGACTTCTACTAGCAGTCTAGCAGTCAGATGACAAGATCTGACCAGGAACATTCTAAGGTGGCCTACATGTAATATCTGGTGTTATTTTCTTCCTCAAATTTTGAGAGACCTGTTCTCAGGACAGGGAAGAGAAAATAAAAATAAAAATAAAAATAAAAATAGTACAGGACCTTGCATTATTGTAAATTCATCAAATCATCAACAATAATATAAGAGATGCCTTAAGAATGAATTGCTGCAAAAGCAGCTTCTGAACAATTCTGTTAGTGGGCCTATTTAATTGAGTTTTATAGACCTTTTTACAAATCTGTTAGGCTCATTGATTATTTAATTTAGATACTGAACCAGTAAACCCTTAAATCTATGATGTATATACACAATCAGATTTTCCTCATTTGTTATAACAGACAAGATCCCTTATCACCATACTGATATTTTGTTTTGGGAGGAGTAATCAATTAAAATGTTTTTAAAGATCGCTGGTGCCATGTTACATAAATTGGACACAGCCCAGAACAGAGATTGCCTGATAAAATTGTCAGAAAAGGTGTTTGATCCTATGGATTGGGTCTGCATGTGTCAACAACAAACTGGCAGTAGTTATACTACCAGCAATTGGTAAGAAATAGTAAGCATATTTGCTACTGCAAATAACAGTGAGTGAAAGATCCTGTCCCTCATCTGAGGCCTCCCCTTTTCTTAAATTGTTTCTTGGGTGTTTTTACTTTTTATTTGTTTGTTAGTTCAGAATTCAGCCAGATAATGTAAAATTTAGATTCTTAAGCTTTAAATTTGAAACTGTTTTCATTTTTCATCTTTTGGTTTTTTAACATCTTTTAGGACCTTAATTTTGTGGACATTTACTGCTCTGATCATAGAAACTGTTGCTAATGTTGAATTGCAGGCTCTCCTTGCACCTGCAAAATCAATTGCTTCTAATGCTGGAGTCGATGGGGAAATTGTTGTAGAGAAGACTAGAACTTGTAATTGGCAAACTGGATACAATGCAATGACAGGCAGATACGAAGATCTTCTCAGTGCTGGAGTTGCAGATCCTTGTCGTGTTTCAAGGTGTGCACTTCAAAATGCAGTGTCAATTGCGGGTGTAGTTCTAACCACTCAAGCTGTGTTGGTGGAAAAGATAAAGAAGCCTGAGCCAGCTATCCCTCATGTTCCAGGCATAACTCCTTAAAGAAAAGATGGGAAGAGATTAGTTGGAAAGCTAGTTGAAAGAAGAGAAAGGCTCGTATGTGTCACATTGGTTTGAAACAAACAATTTGAATTTTCTTGGTTTGGACTTGAGATGATGATTAAAGAAGCTTTAGAAGCTGTTGAGAGGCTGGACAAGTCAGCTTTCAATCTGACTTTTGGATTGCGAGAGTATTAAAAGCCATACATGAAGAAAGGGATTGCATGTCCAGTAGCAGTCAGCCTATTAATCTTCGTAATCTCATTCAACATGTAAGATTCCTTTTTCTTTTTCTTTTTTCCTTTTTTTTTTGGTTTTGTTTTTGGGTACTCTGTTTTTGGACTTTGTATTATACTGCAATAATAATGATGAGGGTATCTTAAAGAAATTTCTTTATTCTTCTTCCTTAATCTTTTGTTCAGAAATCTTCAAAACCTGTTTCTGATTCTGTCCATATGTATGCTCCAACTTTGCTGTAGAAATTATCACTAAGAACATTGCACAACTGGTCTACTAGGTATTGTTACAGATGTGGCAGTAAAATTAATTTTGGAATTAAAGCAATATACTTCCTTGATAAACCCAATTGTCTGCCAATGTTGCAACATCATCCAGAATATAGCGTCTCTGTATACACAGCATACAAGTGATTTTATGCCAAGTTTGTTGATTTGAGCGTTATTCCAGACAGGTAATTCTGTCAAAACGAAGTTTTAAGTGAATTCTAACACAATCTCACATCCAAGAGGGTGTAATCAATCATGCATTTACAATGCTTTGCTTGCATCTTATTTCATTGTTCCAAATACATAGTAAGGACTTGTCTTTCACAGTATTATGTCATGAAGTACAACCTACTGCTGATAGTTGAGAATGCTCGAAAATCGAGTTTCAACCTATACTATTGAAGAATTTTGACCAAGCCACTTTTATGTGTATTTGTTTTACAATCTCAACTATTTTTTGGCAAAATTGTCAATTGTATATGTTTAAATTGTGTGTATATTTTGAAAAGAAAAAAGAAAAATCTTCGACTTCCCATACAAATATCAAGCAAATATAGGGTTTAAGGTAACTAAAAAAGGATAGATGCCCATTTTGCAAGTTCACATTGTATATGATCAAGATAATAAAATTGAAAACTTATCAGACAATGCCAATGATCTTGAACATAATAATCAAGTGGTATAAGACAAGAAACACAATAGATTCCATAAAAATGATAAATATATAGTAAAAATAACAATAAATCAATCCAGAATGTGTTTGATCGATTACAAAGAATACTTAACATATATCTGAAGTCATACGAAACTTGCTTAGTACTGTTTTTTACTATGGAATTCTTTGTTCAAAGAAACATATTCTATTGAATATTTTTGATTAAGGTCTCCTCTTACCCTTAGTCCTTTCTCCCTTTCTTGATGTCCTACTATTTATCTTGCTGCAAGCCTCTTGTGAACTGCAAGCTTCTTGCGAACTGCAAGCCTCTTGAAAGCTAGTATCTTTTAGGCCATTCTCCAATGCCTTAACCAGATTCTCAAAGTAATTCCGTGTCACCGTGGTAAGATCGGATAGCTTTGCTCTGAAATTTTTGAATTCTTCTTCTGGACGCTCTTTGTTGAGGTAGTTATGTATATCCCTCTCCATACAATGATGAAGCCTTTCCAAATTAGACTCTGCCTCACCTTGCAAGTACTCAAAGAACCCCTTTTTTGATTTTGCTTTCTTGTCTCCATCCTCAGGGAGGTAATACCCATATGCATATGTCCACTTAAGCACTCTCCTACATTCAATTATCTGCAACCAGGCCTCTGTAATGAACTTAAGCTCGAGCGTAGTTGCCCCCCTTAGGTCACTAAGTCTTACCATGTAGTCATTTTGCATTTGCTTTAAATCCTTAACAGCTTGTTTCCTTGATGATTCATTGCCTGCCCATCTCTCGTAATAATGAGTATACTTTTCCAAATGCTTCTCAGCTCTTTTTCTGATATCTTCATCCTGATTATACTTACCCTCTTCCTTATTCTTTTGGAATGTATTACAAGCATAGAACCCACCTGTTCTCTCACCATGCTCCTTCCATGTTCCAAGGCACATCCAGCAAAACTCATGTTCACAAGGTTTCCGGCATGTCATGTGCATGCACCCTTGGTTCTTCTCAATGGGTTTTCCACACTTTGGACATGGCTTTGTATTGACCAACAACCATGCTGTATTCTCAGCCTCAGAACTATTCTTCAATTGCCACTTAGCCACAGTCTCACAATCCACTGGCCTATGTGCATCATCCATACAATTCCAACAAAACCCATTGTTACAATGGCAACAAACATCATAGCACTCTTCGTCACCTCCTTCACAAAACTCCATTGCATACTCACAATCCGCACTCGGACACCACTTATACTTCTTATTACTCTCAATATAAGACCTTATCAAATACCGCGAATACCTCTCCTTATCTTCCTTTTTAGCAAACAAGTCAATCGAATCACGATCCACCACCGCGTTACAGCGCGGTTCGGGACATCTCAATGTCAAACATCCAACCCCATCCTCAATTGCCACACTCACATACTTCTCCCAACACTCCCTACAAAAGGGATGACCACAACTAACCCAACCCATCATAGAAACACGAACATTCTCATAACATATAGAACAAGTTAGTTCAACTTTTCCAAGTTTATTGGGCAGCAAAAAAACAGGTTTTTCAAACAAACCTACTTTTTTTCTAATTCTCTCTTCATCAGCAAACCACTCATCTTGAACGTCACACGCTCTCCAATTGTAATTTAGGAGAAGCACCGTCGCGGCAGCTTTTGATATGGAAAGAACATTGGATACCTCGGTGATATCGTTCTCTTGACGTTGTTGGATATCTGATTCTTTCAATACAATGTAACTTTGTTTTGCCTTCTTGTTCCTTCTTGACTCATCGTCATCGTCACCAACAGCTATGTTCTCCTCTTCTTTGTCGCTGTAATAGTAGGGATCGTCATCGTCGTAGGTTGTCTCCTCGACGTCACTGTCGTACATGTAATCCTCGGAGTCCATGGTAGCTGCAGCGACAAAAACTAGAAGGGAATTAATACATAATATTAGGGCTTTGTTTTTCACAACTCGATTATTGTTGTGTCTCTGAGTGGGTTATTGGGGTTATATATAAATATTATATATGAGAGAAAGGTCGGCTAAGAAGTTCGGTTAGAACTGATTTCCTAATCCTAAACAAAAACAAACTTCGACTCTGAGAAAAAAAAAAACATGGGTTTTGTACCTCGTCGCTCACGATGTTGCCGGTGACTGGTCTCGTGAAGAAAGTTACCCACTCGCCCCTTCTTCTGCTATTTTCTTCTTCTTCTTCTTCTGGGTTTCGCGTCCTCTCCTATGCTTCTGCCACGCCAGAGTCTTTTATTCTTGTGTGTCGTGTTGTCCTTCCTTCGATGCCTCTCTTTGTTGTCCACTTCTCTCTTTTGTGTTTTAAATTGTTTTTTTCTTTGTTTTGTTTTTGTAAGCCACACGTCGCTAACAAATATGACAATATTAAAAGGAAAGCTGATTCAAGTTTGTCTTGTCAATTCTATTGACTTCTTCCATTCCACGGTTTTCTATGGTTTGTAATCTTTTTCCTTTGCCTTTTTTTTTTTTTTTTTTAATTTAAATTTTTTTTTCTTCGTATTATTACTCTTGTTATATTCTATAAATGATTGAATTAATACTTTTTACTGTTATTACTATTATTGAACTGATATTTGGCCTTAAAAATTACATATTTCAACAATAATAAAAAAATAAAAAAACAATATGTATTTATAACTTTAAAACCTTTAATATTTATGAGTTTTTTTAATAAAAAAATTAATATAGGTAATTTCATGGTATTTTTATTCATGTTTTCAAGTAGGATGATGAATTTATAGAATGAGAATAAAAAAATTTCTCATACATATTAAGGGTGTTGTTAACTGGTGCTGTATAACACGTTAATATGATAAAAATTAGAATAAACTATTCATATTTTTTTAAGGAGTTTGAAAAGGTCGGAGATGTATTAAGCGTGTGTCATTTTAGATAGAAAAAGTCAAATCATTTTACAACTGGACCAAAATGCCCTTTAATTTTGACCACTACTTAAGCCTCACCTGAAACAACTTTATCTTGAGTATTGAGAGTTGAGTCTTCTGACTTATTAGTTTTTTGGTTTTAACATCTTTTCCTTCCTTTTAGTGATACTAGGTTTCGTTTCTTTTTTTCTTATTCTTTTTTAAAGTAATGCTAATATTTTTAAAACAAAAATATTATAAAAATAATATTTTCACAACAAATTTTATAATATTTAAAGTAGTCGTTAGATGTTCTAAATTCAATTAGGCAAAGAAAATATTAAATTAATGAATTATATATATGAGGAAAAATTAAATATTAAAAGAAAAAAAAAAGGACATTAATACTTGAATGGGTGTTTATTTAATTTTTCTTTCTAATATGAAGAGGGGCGATTCTATAAAATTAATAGAAATAGACAATGGACCATGTATGATGTTAGGGGTTAAGGGGGAGAAATTTCTAATTCCACTAGCTTAAAAAACAAGATTATCTTTTATGGTAGTAATCTAAGGTCCAAATTTCTTTGTTAGAAAATTAATCTTTAAACTTCATCTATTAATGATAAATAGATTTAGGGATCGATTCTTGTCTACTCAAAAAATCGATCAGTGTCTTAGCCTAAAGATAAAGAGCAATTATCAGGAGCAAACTTGTACTTATTCAATGTAATTTAAATTTTGTAAAATGTGATAGGAATCAAAGCTTAAAAAGTAATTTTACATTTCACATAATGAATGGCCTTTGTTATCTAAAACCAAATACAAGCCACGAACACTAAGTGCTGGAAAATTTCATTCTATCGTTGACAATTTTGTGCAAGGGCAAATATTCCTTGAAAATAGTGACTTTATCATACATGCTTTCTTATTTATTAAAATTCCCTTGTTTCTTTCATTGTTGTTGATTTGATATAAAATTTAAGGGTTAATTTGCAATTGTAGTCTTACAATTTTTTTTTTTTTTTTTTTAATTTTGCTGCTCATTTTTCAAGAATATTTAATCATAATTAGTACAATTTAAAATATCATGATCACAACTAGTCAAAATTAATAAGAGTACTTAGCTAACCAAAACATTTAAGTACAATGATATAATATTGTCAAAATGAAAATATAACACCCAAAAAAAAAATCCAAGAGAGGCATCAATTAACAATGGCATAATATTGTCATAGTGAGGGAAGAAGCAATGTTATAAGATTGTCAAAAATACTATTGTCACAATTTTTGTTATACAAGTTCAAGAGCTTCTACCTAACATTTCAAACAAAATATTGGATTCAATCCCATTTCACTTGAAGTACATGTTTTCCTTTTTTTTTTGCACCATTTGAGGAGTACAAGTCTTTCTCCGGACACATAGAGATATTATGACCAACATTCTTGCAAAGGCCACTTCTTTTGCTTTCCTAATTCTCTTCCATCTTTCATTCATTTTTGCTTTGGACAACCTTTTGTGTTTGATAGTAGAGGAAAATTAATGAAACAATCTCCATCAATCACACCATTAACATTGGCATCAACCACATTTTCCTTGCCTACTAAATTTTCATCATCCAACACTAGCAATTCTTTTTCACTTAATGAGGCTTCACAACACCAACATGATGGTAAATAAAACAGTGAAATATGGTAACAATCTTTGTGAAGGAATACTCTAAGAATGTGACGACAAAGTATAGCCCAAAATTCAAAATGCTTGCAACTACAATTAGTCATCTCACCATCCCATAAGACCTTGTGCTTTTGACTATTTTCATCTTTATAATACTGTAGCACAAATTCATATGGTTTTCTTGATGAACTGAATATTGTGTTGCTCTTTCAAACTCCTTTTGAATTTTTTTGAAAGCATAAGGCATCAAAACATTGTGTGCTTGGTCTTTTAACGGTGATAATGTTCTTAAAGAAGAACCTCTAAATGTCTCTAACATTGTATCATGTGATTGTGTTTGCTCAATATCTTCAATGGCAAGATCAACCTAAGATTATAAATAATAAAATAAATTAAAAACTTTTATATGACACATAAAGACTACAAATATTAACAAAAAAATTTTAAAAAAATTATACAACAAAAGAAATCAATGGTAAGTATGGACTTACTTGTTTAATGAGTTGGATCAAGTTTATGTGAGAACTAACAAACTGTTTAATAAAGGCATTTATACTTTCCCATCTTCTAGTTGTTGTCATTCCACCAAAAAAATGTCCATAAAGGTAACATGGTACCCAAAAGTACTTGATTTGATATAACCAATTACATGCTTACTAGTAAGCATGTCATACTTTTCCATAACTTGAGTCCATTGACCCTCAAATTCTTCACATGAGTCTAACTTGTAGAACTCTGTGCACCAAAATAAATATTGATTACAAAGAATGGATGTAAACCAACCACTAAATTTAGCGGTAATATGCCATATACAAAAGACATGTTTTGTGAGTAGTAATTTTTTTGATATTGCCTTCGTAATCCATGGATCTTAGATCTATCAAAATTGCCTTGGGTTGTTTCTTTATTAAACATGCAAAATTCTGCTAATTAAACAAAAATTTATTAGAATATGTAAACATTTTGAATGATATGTACTAATATTATAACACTAATTAATTAAATAAAATTGAAAAATAGTTGTACAAATTTATAAGATAAACCTTCATTAACCATCGAAAAGCACTAGTTGTTTCATTTTGAAGAAGTGCACAACCAAACAAAATCATCTTTCCATGATTATTGACACCAACAAAAATACCAAAAGGCATATTATAAGCATTTACCTTGTAAGTAGTATAGAAAACAACCACATCATCATATTTTTGGTACCAACCAAAACTATGAGGGTGCGACCAAAAAATATGCTCTAACCTTTTCCCCTCAATGGTTGTGAATGCATATTGAATCTTAGAATTCCTTTCTTTAGCAACTTTACAAAATTGTAAGAGATCCATGGCATCATTCACAACATGCATTTTTCTCATTTTCACATAAAAATTACGAATATCCTGTTGAAAAAATGGAAGATGTCCATGTTTCACATTTTTCTTAAGCTCTATAACACGTATTATTTCTCTAATTGAAAGTCCAACTTCTTTGTATAAGAGAATGCAATTTTTATCATCTTCCGTGATAACTTGATTGGCTGAAAGAAATCGTACTCTCGAAGAGGACAACAATTCATGATTATGATCTACAACAAAAATAGTGACATGCCATTCTTTTGGGAAAATGTCTACGGACTTTTGCAATACAATAGTTAAATGAGTTTTGTATTCACATTTAAAGACTTCCTATTTTGTTGCTCCTTAGATGGATCCACTATTTTTAGTGGTTGTCTACCTTCCCGATGACAAAAGAAACTACATCTTCCTATTTCTCCATTTTTTTTTTCTCTAAACGACCTTTTCAAATTGTAAAACCATTTTGATTTGCATAATTTTTATAGAAAATGAAAACTTCTTCTTCACTAAGAAAACATTGACCAACAAAAGGCTCAAATTCATTTTCTATTAAATTTATATCCTTGTATTCTTCAATAACCCCCATTTCATCTATTGGACATTCATTCCAATCAATTATTTTCCCTCCATATGTGTTATTATTTTTTCCGTCATTCGGAAACACATTTAACCCAACACAATTCCTTGAAACATTTTCATGAATCTCACTTGCAATTAAATTATCATCAATTTGTGCTATATTAAAACAAGAATTAAAAAAAAAAAAATCAATATCATATTATATGTTAAATGAAATATGGATTACAAATAAAATAAAAATAATAGTAACTTCTTGAGGTAGTTCATATAAGTCAAAGTAATTCATTGGAACAAGTTGATGAATCTCACTTGCAACTAAATTGTCATCCATTTGTGCTACATTAAAACAAGATTAAAACAATCAATATTCAATATCATATTTTAGGATAAATGGAAAAAAAATGATACAAATAAAATAAAATAAAAGTTCATTCTTGAAGTAATTCATTTAAGTTAAAACAATTCATTTTACCATCTTGATGAGTCTCATTTATAACTAAATTCTCATCCATTGGTGCTATATTAAAACAAGATTTAAACAATCCACATCATATTTTAGGATAAATGAAAAAATCATGATACAAATAAAAAAAGATAATGACTAGATGCTATGTGCTCCAGCATAAAAATAAGAAGAACAACATAATTTCACAGCACCACATTTACAATTCCCCCCATTTTTTCTTAGATTTTATCACCTGCAACATTTATTTATGCCCTTAGTTTTTCCATGTTAATATGAAAGAAAAAAAAAATTTCACTTTTTCTTTTGCCATTTTCTTAGTTTTCCACTTATATCTTTTACCAAAGCTCCACCCCCTTTGGTTTTTTTTTTTTTTTTGGCATATGAATTACAAGTGCTCTACTTTACCTAGTTTGAGCAAGCATTTTAAGAAATTATTTGTCCCATGCATTTCCTACTTCACAGGCACGATGAATTTCATGTTAAATAATTCTGCATATTAATATTGTTTGTGGAGCCTTTTATATTATTTGTGGACAGAGTCATGCCAGGAGGTAAGTCTATGTATATTTTAAATTTCAGAGCACATATTCTTATATGTTACTTGGGTTATATGGTACTTGAGATTTCATGTTTTGTTGTACCTATAATATTGGTCTAGGAACCTTTTTATTTTATTTTTTATTTTTAAATATAGAACTTTCAAGAGTACACAACAATTTCTTTTAACAACTTGATGAGTCTCACAACTAAATTCTCATCTATTGGTGCTATAATATACAACATGTATTAAACATAAAGATTAACCTCATTCAAATATATTTTAAAAAATAAATATGAATCTAATAAAATAAAATTATTGTACCTTGCAAAATAATTGCTGAATCCTTCATTGAACATTTGAACTTTTCATCATCTTTTTTTTATTTTTTATTTTTTATTTTTTTATTTTAAGTGGGTTTGATAATGGTAAAGTGAAAGGAGATGATGAGTAAAATATTGAAAAATTGGGTGGGAAATAAAAGTGAAATGGAGGGAAATGTGTTAAAGGTATGTTAAAGGGGCATTTTTGTCATATATTTATTAGAGAAACCAAGCTTCACAGCTAAAATAAATTGCATCTGAAAAGTGAATCTCCACCAATTTCCTATGCAAGTGGGGCCTAAAGCTAGTTTATTAACAGCTGCTGGCCAGCTCGTGTTTACAAAACCATAAATTTAAAATCACATATATTTATAGTAATAGAGATAAAACAAATGTGTGATTGCATTAAAGAAAAATTAATCTAGATGAATCTAAATACTTAGAAAGGCTTTTAGAAAAAGGCCAAAAGTTGAACTTAGGCCAGTTTGATACTTGCAAGGTCTGATAATTGTGACTCCTTATGATTAAACATACTATCCACCATAGTTAGACCCAAAACACTATTATGCCATCATAAAAAATAAAGGATTTTCAAAACTTTACCTAAACATCATTCTAAAATCCCATCTATTCTTTTTAAACACACACCTCTAAATTCTAATAAACATGAAATATGAGTTTTGTTAGGACATATATAAATCATGTTAGGAACATAGGTCAATATTTTATGTAATTGACTAATCATTTGACAAAACGCACTTACTTATAATTGGGTAGATCTAGGATGTGTTTAATGCTTCAAGGAACAAAGTTTCAAGTTCAAGTGTTAAAGCTATGCAAGTCTGTCCAAGAAACAAGTGAAGAAGTGCTGGATTTTAAAACTCAACAGCTAATATCTATCGAGGTTTAAAAGATTGCTAAAGCCCGATGCTTGACAGCTTCTCGACAGATAAGCTATCTATCGAGATTTATGAAAATAAGCTTTTCAGAGTTGATTTCACTCCAATCTGTGAATAGATGTTTGGGCTTTCTTTTCTCACAACCCTAAACATATATAAAGATTGTTTTAAGGGCCATCATAGCTGATGCAACTTAATGCAAAAGTTTTTCACAAGCATATTATGAACCGGAGACATATGCCTTAATTCATCTTTCTCTTGAAGAAGCTGCTGCGTTTGTATGCCGTTGGGTTTTGTAACCAAGGAGCTTCATGATCTTCATCGTGTGATGAATTGAAGAACTTTGTAGCCAACATCTTTCTCAAGTTGGTGATTAAGTCGCGTACTAGGATCTGCGCATCTATTGATTAGTCACGTACTAGGAGCTGTGCATTGAAAGGAGAGATTATCACGATAAAATAAGTCCAATTAGATATTGGGGTAAGGGTTCAACTGTAGGTTGGTATAAGGTACTGAGATTCCTTTACTTGTAACCGTTTGTTTTAATAATAGTGGATTCTCGAGAGTGGTGACCTTAAATTCACCCGGTGGGGTTTTGCTTCGGTGGTTTTCCCCATTCGTAAACAAATCACCCGTGTCATTTAATTTCCGCTGCATTTAGTTATTTGGTGATTTGTTTGTGCTATCACGTGCTTATTGCATGCAAATTGAATTAATTAATTAACTTAGCTGATTAATTGGTTAATTTATCACAAAGAGTCAATACATTCTTGGCTTATCAAGTTTAAAGTTAATCAAATTTCATAAGAGCCTAATTAGCCCAGCAAGAATAAACTAAAAGAGAAAGAAGTGTAGGTAATAAAAATGAAGACAATATATATATATATATATTTTAAATTTAAAACAATGGGAAAACTATATGTGAAGGATTCTAACCTTTGTCAGTTTAATAGGCTCGAAGGGAAAATCTATATTTAGTTTTGCTACAAATCTATACAACTTCATATTACAAATAATTAACCACATTTTTTTAATGAATATTTACATACAAATTAATACATTCTCCACTCTAATGTACTTTGAAGATCATTCACCTTTCTTTTCAAAACACTATTGCATTCATTGTCTCAAGAATTTCAACAAATACTACAGCAACATCTATATCTATTCTAGGCATCTAATCTATACAAAAGCCAATAGCGACCACAAGAGCTATCATGGTTGCAATTTCTTATTATTTTGCATTATTAAATAGTCATTATCCTTCAAGCCAACTGTATTGGAACAACATTGATCTTGGTTTGTAAAAGAACAAATCTGGACAAAGATAAGCACTTGGAAAAAAATGTTTGCTAATTGATCCCAACTGAACCCAAGAAAAGAAGAAAAGAAAAAGATGATAAGAGATTTATTGGCTATCATAACTCAAACTAAAGTGAAAATCAATTTCAACATGCGTTGATCGAGCATGGCAACGGGAGAGGTTTATTGGCCCCATTAATGTTATCCTTCATCCATTGCTTTGTTTTCAGTAACAATATTAGATTAACATTCGCATTTGGTTGTCTCCCTTGTTCCCAATATGAGCTCTAGGAATTGAAGGTATACATTTCATTAGTGAAGTGCACTTCCAAAAAGTATAATCCAAATGGAACATTGAAAAAGACGTGGCATGTGTTGCCTTTTTTGACATGACATCCATTGATACTGTAAAGTCTACAGACAAAAAGAATTTGATTTTTTTTTTCATTTGCTTAAAAAAGAATTTGATTTCTAATCTTACTTTACATATTTGAGTAATTCTAGTCTAAACATGAAAGAAATTAAGTTATTTAAAAAAAAAAAAAAAAAAAAAAAAAAACCACCAGTTTTTTTTAAAAAAAAAACTTCCGGATCCTCAAACAAATAGAAGACAAAAGAAGGGAGAAGTGAAAGGGTGAGAGTCATATTACAACATATTATGCGATCAGTTCCTATTCTTTCACAGTACTGTTATCAAATAAGTAACACTGATATACATCTTTGACTTGCGTAGTTTTTTTCAAAGAACATAAAATAACCTCCAAAGACTTTTTTATATGCTTTCTCACCAAAGCACTAAATGATTAAACACTAATTAAATATGAACATTCAAGGAAGGCAGGGCTGTAACTAAATGCTCATAAAAAATAAAAAATAAAAAAAAGGGGCTGTAACTAAGGGTGAGTTTGGTTCAACTTTTTGTAAAAGTGCATAATGAAAAAGTGGAGTTTTTAAAAAGTGCATAATAAAAAAGTGCATTTTTAAAAAGCTGAGTGTTTGGTAAAAACTGTTAAAAAGTACTTTTTGAAAAAACTGAGTGTTTGGCTAGTACTTATAAAAGTGGAGGTTTGAGTTATAAATTACCAAAAAGGACAAGATATATATATAAGTGAATTTTTTGTTTTAATTATCTCTCTTAATGCAAGTTATGGACACAACATTTTTACAAAAATTTCACAATAAAGTCTATATGACAAGTTGTTAATGGTAGATAAGAAAAATAATAATGTCATTAGTAGGTTCAAATGAGAACTAATAACAAATTACTGTGTAAAATTTATTATGAGAAGTGTTACATTCACAACATTTTTCGCAATATTTTCACAACAAAATTTATGTGGAAAGTTGTTACTAGTTCTAATTTGAACCCACAACTGAAATTATTTTTTTACTAACCAATATTAATTAATAACAATCTATTACTTAAAATTTATTGTGAAAATATTACAGTAGCATTTCTCAATTAGGATTTTTTATTTTTTATATTATTTTTTATTTTTCCATTTCACTTTCAACCATACATTTTAGTTTTATTTCTTTTTCTTTTTTTTTTCTTTTTTTTCTCCTCCACACGTTCTCCACTATCTCTACCCCTCTTTTTACTCTCCTTTTCTCCCTCATTCTTCCTCATTCACCAGAACGTTCCAGGAGCTCATTCTTTCTCCAGCTCCATCTCTCTTTTTTTTTACTTGATTCCAAAACTCTTTCTGTGATAAGAAAATTTTCCTTTTTTCCCTCATTCAAGAACATTCCAGGGAGCTCTCATCTTCGTGCTGTTGCTCATCTTCGTCCCCAACCCAGTCCAGATGGGTCAGCTGGCTTTTGTCCTGTCTTTTTTTTTTTTTTTTTTTTTTTTTTTTTTGCTTTTATTGTTATGATTTGATTAATTTTAAAACTGTGTTTTTGAGTTTGTATTCTGGTAATCTGATTATGCTTGAGTTTAGAGATGTTTGAGAGAAAAATTGTTTATTGTTATGATTTGTAGTGTTTGTTTTGTGTTTGTTCATGGGTATTTCTGTAATTTTATCATTAGCAACGGTAACCCATCAAAACTTGCAGTGCATGTTTTCATTTATAGACCTTCAGAGGTCCATAAAATTTCCACGTTCAGTCCGCGTTTTTGACCTATGCCGAAAATGTAACTTTTATCAAAAAGTTGCGTTTTGGCTTAACCAAACACAATTTTAGACCTGATTTTTTTCAAAAAGCACTTTTTGGACTCAAAAAGGTGGAAACAAACTGGCACTAATTGAGAGAGGGGAGGGCTGTTACACGTAAAAAGAGAGAGTCAAACATTACCAGCAATAAAAGTATAGTGATCAGAGGCAAAAAGCAGCACACATAAAAAGCGTAATGCAAAATATCCATTCAACAAACAAGATATTCTTTTCTAAATCACCAACATCTCACACACATGGTCTCACAATTTGCATAACATGATCAGATTCACAGCAGTGCACACCCGCACATTGATACGACACATATTATTTCACAAAGAGAGCAAAAACTCAGAAATGAGGAGAGGAACAAATAAGGATCACCACCAGCAGGGAGTCACTCATGGTCACCCAGATGAAAAACTTAAATGCGATTTGACAAGTTCTAGAATGTCTTGGGAACATTACTAATTCCTTGAGAACACGAACCATCTCTTTTGAAATTACCCATCAGTTATGTTTTTTTTTGGATTTATACACTCTGCCTCTGCAGCCTTTGCATCCTCAAGTTTTTTTTGCTTGAACAGTTTGACAAGTCCTTCAACATCTACATCAACATCAATATCACCACTCTTCAAAAGTTGCCCTGCCTCTGCAGCCTTTGCATTCTCTAGTTTTTTCTGCTTGAGAAATTTCACAAATCCTTCAACATCAACATCTGTATCATGATCAATCTTCAAAAGTTCCTTTAACTCTGCAGCCTTTGCTTTCTCAAGTTTCTTTTGCTCGAAAAATTTGACGAGTCCTGCGAGAACAACATCATCACTACTACCACTACTCTTCAAAAGTTCCTCTGCAATTTCAGCTGGGGTAACCTCTACATTCGCCAACAATCCTTCAATCTGTCTATAGAGTTGGTGGTCACCATTGATATCCAGATAATTAGAAGCCAACAGCTTGAACCCATCCATGGTGCAGTATGACATGTGCACGTGCAAGTCCATGCGCCCTGGGCGCAACAAAGCAGGATCAAGCCGATCCTTATGATTGGTGGTGAACACAATAATTCGCTCATCTCCACAGCTCGACCATAATCCATCTATGATGTTCAATAAACCCGATAGTGTGAACTGAAAAAATAACATGAACGTAAATATTGGTAGATGAAATCGTAAGATAATTCCATTTGCATCGGTAGTGTGATAGTGGCCATGGTTGTTGACATACTCAATACAAAACTCTAATTTCCATGAGATTTAAGAGAGACAATTGGAAGGGAATCTTTTTACCATTTTTTTTTGTGTGTGTGTGTTTGTGTGTGTGGAAACATACTAATTCACAAACTCAAACCGGATGGTACATGTATCTAATGGTAGGAAAATTTTTCTTCCAGGGCAGAAACTAACTAGACTCATTGAGCTAAATATCTCATAAAAATTATAGTCAAATCTAACAAAAACAAACTCGCATGCTTATTTTGTCATTGAAAAATGAATAATAGGTCCTAAAACTGATACCTAAATCAACAAAGTAAAATGAGTGGCAATCAATTATACAGCTAGATAGAGATATTGTGAAAAGTAAAGTGCTACTTATATTTGCACTATACTCCAAAAAAATCTATTCAATTGATTAAGAGAAATTTCAATTATAACACTTTTTCCTATTAAAAAAAAGTTATAATTGAAACTCAGTGTAACCATTTATAGTCCATTTCAATCTAATAAACATTCAATGTAAGACTTTATTTATTTATATTTATTTTATACATCATTCAATTAAATCAATGTAAGAATCACACAAAAACTGACCAAAGTGTATAATTATTAGACAATGTGATTCTTACATGAATTTAATTGAATAAGTGTGTATTGTTGGGATATGTATGGAGCCAATAAATATATTGGAGTAACTGTAAACTGAAGATTTTCTTAATGGATTGTAAAGTGCAATCTCAGTATTAAGAGTAATCTAAACTGAGATTAATATCTGTTTGTGTGAAGAGAAAATATTCAGAGAAAAGGATGTAACAGAAAAGAGAAAAGAAAAGAGAGAGAGAGAGAGAGAGAAGAGAATGAGAGAAAAAATGAATTTTCTTTTCTTGATTAATCTTCTGAGAGTACAATCATATATATATATATAATGTAATCTGCCTATGGTGTTGAGTAACAGAATTGATCCTGATCATCCGGATCAATCTCCGTGAATTTAGGAGAGCTAACGAACTCTAACTGACAGAGGTTTCGCGCCATTGTATTTAAAATCTGTTCCAAGCTTTAAACGACACCGTTTCTGGCTGCTGAAGCTTAAATAACAAACATACACGAAACGGTGCATTGAGCTTATGTTACCTTAGTGAAATGGTGCGTTGCAGCTGGATGTAAACCAACGGTCATCCCCAATTCAATCATCTTCAACCTTGCGCCTATGATGCAGTCAATCCAGAACTGAGATACAAATCAGCTATTTGGAATTTCCTTTAGCTTCTCTGAAGTGGAATTACTACGATCATTAACATCCCCCCTCAAACTTTTGGGGGAGGTTTCCAACAGAAGTTTGCGCCGTTGAAGAAGAAAAGAAGGAGACGGTAAAGGTTTGGTAAAAATGTCAGCAAGGTTGTCCTTGCCAGAGACAAAACGCACACACAAGTCACGACGTAACACCTTCTCACGAACATAGTGGTAGTCCACTTCGATGTGTTTGGTGCGTGAGTGGAAAACAGGGTTTGCAGAGAGAGCAATGGCGGAAGCATTATCACACCAAAGGACAGGAACATGAGAGAGAAAAATTCTCAATTCTTTGAAGAGAATTCGTAGCCAAGACATTTCTGCAGCAGTAGTGGCCAAGGCACGATACTCTGCCTCCGTGGAAGAACGAGCAACAGTGGTCTGTTTCTTGGATGACCAAGAAATGGGAGAAGCACCAAGAAACACCAGGAGGCCTGTGGTAGAACGACGATCATAAGGATCGCCAGCCCAGTCTGCATCTGAGAAGGCTGTGAGAGTTAAAGGGCCAGGGGAGAGGAAGATGCCATGATAAAGAGTGCCACGAAGGTATCTGAGAACCTTCTTAGCAGCCTCAAGATGAGCAGTAGTAGGAGTGCACATGAATTGACAAAGCTGGTGCACACTGAAAGCAAGGTCTGGGCGTGTGAAAGTCAGATACTGAAGAGCCCCAACCAAGCTTCTATACTCAGTAGGGTCAGAAAGAGCAACACCATCATGTGGAAGTAACCGTGTAGAAGGGCAGCAAGGAGTCTTTGTGGGTTTTGAATTTTCCATGTGAAAACGATGGAGAATATCAGAAGCATACTTGGTCTGTGTAAGATGAAGACCAACTGGAGTTCTAGAAATCTGGACTCCCAAGAAATAGTTTAAATCCCCAAGATCCTTAAGCTCAAAGACAGCACTGAGAGCAGCAACAAGAGAAGCAACATGCTTGGAATTGTTCCCTGTGAGAATTATATCATCTACATAAAGAAGAAGGTAGATGATAGAATCCTTGGATTGAAAAATGAACAAGGAACTGTCAGCAAAGGAAGCCTGAAATCCCAGATGAATCAAGTGAAAAGTGAACCTCTCAAACCAAGCCCTTGGTGCTTGTTTGAGACCATAAAGGGATTTGTGCAACTTGCAGACATGTGTAGGGTGAGCTGCATCAATGTATCCTGGAGGTTGCTGCATGTAGACATCTTCCTTGAGATGGCCATGGAGGAAAGCATTCGAGACATCAAGCTGCTTTAATGGCCAATTACAACTGACAGCAATGGCAAGAACTAGTCTCACAGTAGCAGGCTTGACCACTGGACTGAAGGTTTCTGAGAAATCAACACCAGCTTGTTAATGAAATCCTTTGGCAACTAGTCTTGCCTTATAGCGAGCAATAGTACCATCACTATGAAGTTTGATCTTAAACACCCACTTACAACCCACTAGATTAGCATGTGGGGGAGCAGGGACCAAGGACCAGGTCTGCTGCCTCTATAAGGCTTGAAACTCTGCATCCATAGCTTCACACCAAACTGGATATTTGGATGCAATTCTGTAAGATGGTGGCTCAGTATGTGTGTAGTCCAACACAGCTTTATAACAAAGCTTAGGATTAGGCTTAACAATGCCACTCTTGGATCTTGTCTGCATTGGATGTGGGACAGAAACAGTGGGAGCAGTGGATGAATGGGAGATAGAAGATGGAATAGGGGAAGGGACAGTGATAGGCACATCTGGATTAGTGGAGGGAGGAATAGAGGTGAGGGAATTGTGAAGGATAGAGTCAGAATTTGGGGTGACTATAGGAGCAGATGATTGGGAAGTGAGAACATCAGCTGCATTAGGACTAATGGAAGCTTGTGGTGTAGGAGTGGTAAGGGGATTATATGGACCTAAGAGTGAAGGTTGATTAGAGGCATGGAGATAGAGAAGATTGGACAACCAGAGAGCATTTGAAATATTAGAAATTGGGGAAGCAGATTGACTAATGGAAGGTGTAGGTTTAGATGAAGGAAACTTTGACTCATTAAATAGGACATGCCTAGAGGTATATATGTGATGAGAGGAAGGATCAAGACACAAATATCCTTTAGAACTGGTGGAATAACCAATGAAGATACACTCCTTGGTTCTGTGATCAAGTTTATGACTGGAGTAAGGTCTAAGATGAGGATAGCAAGCACAACCAAAGACCTTGAGCTGTGTTAGGTCAGGGGAAGCAGAATACAACTTAGACCAGGGAGACACAAAGTTAAGAACAGAAGTGGGAAGCAAGTTTATCAAGAAAGTGGCAGTAAGAAGAGCATAGGACCAAAAGGAAGTAGACATAGAAGCTTGAGATAGAAGAGTGATTGTGGTTTCAATGAGGTGCCTGTGTTTCCTTTCAACAAGACCATTCTGCTGAGGTGTGTAAGGACAAGAGAGCTGATGGATGATGCCATGTTGAGACAAAAAAGACTTAAACTCAGTAGATGTATATTCTCCACCTCCATCAGACCTGAAGGTTCTTATTTTGGTGGAGAATTGAGTTTCAACAAAGGCGTTGAATAGCTGAAACTTGGAAAATACTTCAGATTTGTATTTAAGGGGATATAACCAGGTGAATCTTGTAAAATGATCAACAAAAATTACATAATATCGAAAACCATTGATAGATGTGACAGGGGCAGGACCCCATACATCAGAATGCACAAGTTCAAAAGGAAATGAAGCAACAAGTGAGACTTAGGAAAAGGTAAATTGTGCATTTTGCCATACAAACAATGAGTACAAGTTTGAACCAGATTTGTACACTTATTTATGACAGATCTAGCATTAGGAAACACATATTTGAGAACTTGATCATGTGGATGACCAAGTCTCATGTGCCACAGTGACTTATTGAAAGCAACAGACTTAGACACATTGTTACAAACTTTGGAACCTTGATTACAGAGATTGGAAGACAAATGAAGTTGTGTAGCTTTATGAGGATAGATGGGGTAAACTCCATCTTCACTCTTGCCTTGGTATAGGACCTTCCCCGTGGCCAAAGCCTGAATGGACAGAATGTTTTTATCAAAATAACACCAGCAATTGTTATCTTGACAGATTTTATGGACAGAAGCAAGATTTGAGGAAATAGAAGGGACTCTAAGGACATTATGTAAGTGAAGATTGGAGTAAGATGAAGGAATTAGAGAATTACCTATGTGTGTAATTGGTAAGTTCTGTCCATTTCCCACTGTGAGATGATCCTGACCTCCATATGGCTGAGGAAAACTGAGTTGATTAAGATTGGCAGTCACATGATCAGTTGCAGCACTGTCTGCAAGCCATGGCTGCTCTTGTGCAAGGCAAGCATTGGATGCTGTGGCCATAGCAGCAAGTTTGGTTGGAGGATGCTTGCCTTGATAGGCATAGTCCATCCTGTGATAACAGTCTAGAGCAGTATGTCCCAGCTTATTGCAGATTTGGCACATAGGCCTGTCTGATCTTGGAGCAGAAGAGCTTGAACTTGATTGATGAGATTGGAAGGGACTGAAGTGATTATAATGAGATGATTGACTACCTGCATTTCTTCCTCCTCTTCCACCTCTATTGTTATAACTTCCTCTGCCTCTCCCTCTATTATTGTGATTGAAATTTCCACCTGAGTGATTGAAGCTACCCCCTGACTGATTGAAGTTACCACCAGGCCTTGGAGTAGCAGTAGCAGCTAGTGCAAACATTGAATCTTTAGTATCTAACCCTTCATTGAGAGATTCTTCTTCTCCATTGAGCATAGTTGACAATTCATCAAAGCTTAATGGTGTGCTTCTGGTCCTTATTGCTGACCTGAAAGCATTGTACTCCTTTGGTAATCCCTTGAGTGTTATATGAAGTAACTCCTCATCATCCAAAATTACTCCAACTGCCAGTAGTTTATCCCTCACAACTTTGATTTTCCTCAAGTAAGCATCCACAGAATCAGCACCTTTCTTAAGGTTGTGAAGTTCTCCCTTTAGGTTCATCACATGAGACCTAGAGACTGAAGAGAACCTATTTTCCAGAACCTTCCAAACTTCCAATGCAGAAGTACATCCAACAGTGAGAGACAAAATTGATGGTGAGAGAGTGGAGCTGATGAAAGTCAGTAAGGCTTTCTCTTTAGACCTCCAGATTGTATATTCTGGATTTACAACTGCAGTGTAAGCTCCATTAAGATCCTTAAGAAACTTCTCTGGAGCCAATTGTGGCTCTTCAATCACTTCATACAGAGAATAAGTTTCTAGAATCATTGTAATCTGATGTTTCCACACAATATAGTTGGTATTATCCAACTTGACTGTCATCATATTTGACATATTCGAGAGAAGGAGAAGTGGTTGATTCATCACATTCATTGAAGAACCAGCAAATGTAGATGAGCTTGTTCCTGTGGAAGAAGACGATGCAGCTGTTGAATTTGTGGCTGCCATTGTTGAGTTCTGTACAGGAATCTCAGGCTCTGATACCATGAAGGTTTTCTTAATGGATTGTAAAGTGCAATCTCAGTATTAAGAGTAATCTAAACTGAGATTAATATCTGTTTGTGTGAAGAGAAAATATTCAGAGAAAAGGATGTAACAGAAAAGAGAAAAGAAAAGAGAGAGAGAGAGAGAGAGAAGAGAATGAGAGAAAAAATGAATTTTCTTTTCTTGATTAATCTTCTGAGAGTACAATCATATATATATATATAATGTAATCTGCCTATGGTGTTGAGTAACAGAATTGATCCTGATCATCCGGATCAATCTCCGTGAATTTAGGAGAGCTAACGAACTCTAACTGACAGAGGTTTCGCGCCATTGTATTTAAAATCTGTTCCAAGCTTTAAACGACACCGTTTCTGGCTGCTGAAGCTTAAATAACAAACATACACGAAACGGTGCGTTGAGCTTATGTTACCTTAGTGAAACGGTGCGTTGCAGCTGGATGTAAACCAACGGTCATCCCCAATTCAATCATCTTCAACCTTGCACCTATGATGCAGTCAATCCAGAACTGAGATACAAATCAGCTATTTGGAATTTCCTTTAGCTTCTCTGAAGTGGAATTACTACGATCATTAACATAAACTAGTTTTTATGAGAATAAAAAAATGCTAACCAACTCATCACGTCGCTTTCGATCATTCAAGTCTGCACCGCGATCTATATCCTCAATTACCAGTATTGAACGATTAGATGTAGAAAGCAAAATTTTTCTCAACTGCAAATCTGACAACCTACCGGAAAGATTCAAATCATAGATATTAAACTTGAGATAATTAGCCATGGCAGCAATCAAACTTGATTTACCGGTACCCGGAGGGCCATGAATCAAATACCCTCGCTTCCATGCCTTGCCAACTTTCTTATACAACTCCTTCCTTCTAACAAACCTGTCCAAATCATCCTTGACCATCTTCTTCAGCTCTGGTTCCATTGCCAACTTCTCAAATGTAGCTGGATGTTCAAGATTAACAGAACTCCATGCACGACCATCATGACGGTCAGATTCACGGCTATAAAGCTTTACTATCTCTTCTTCTTCTTTTTTTATAGTCTCAGAACGACTTATTATTTCAGGTAAATAAGACTTTCGCACAATCTCTTCGAATTTTTTCTCAAAGGAAAGCTCAAAAAATACCTGACGATCTTGCTTAATGTGATCTGACTGATCTTCTTTTTCCATAAGCTTCCATTTGAGCTCAATGTTTCCAAAGCGATCAAGAACCTCTTGACCCATTGCAACATCAAAGGTTGGCTTCTTTTGCCTAATGGTTTTGCTTGCTTCGAGACATTTTGTTGAATCACTAGTAACCTTGGTACGTAGGTAGGTTGTGGCAGCTTCAAAGATTTCATTTCTGTCGAGACCACATTTCTCTTTAATAATCAAAGTGAATCGACGCCTAAATATGGCGAAGAGATAATCTCGGATTACAGGAGGTATGAGTTCTTGTACTACGGGACTTACTAGCATCACAAAAGCAGCTGAGAGCAATGTTTTCAATGATGGAAACAACTCTTTGATAGAAAACATGGCTTGAAGGTATAAGTATCTGCCAATCACCTCTTCCAAATCCTGTAGAAAATGAGAACATATGGTCAATAATACAACTCTTTTATGGCTTGATCGAGAGCCACAATGTAGGAGTTCGGACACCAAGTATTTCTTGGATTTGTTAATTTGTTTATGAAATCTAGTTAAAGTTATGAAATTTTTTAGTCACTTCACAAAGAGGACATCTGTCATCAATTTTTTAGGATAAATCTCGATCTATGTGTGAATAAAATTTGAACATAACCTGAAGAAAAAAAAAAATCACGCAAGCACCAAGCACCAAGCACAAAGCACCAAGCACCAAGAAAGTTAATCACACACTAACACATTATGGGGAAAACCTTATAATATAAAGGGACCAATCTACTATAATAAAATAGAGAATGTAATGCCCTAAGTTCATGTTCAAAACTTAAGTTCACAATAAATATGAAAATGTAAATTACCTCTCTAGAAAACCCAGTGAAACCAAAATGGCAACAAGATCTCCGCTCTGAACAAGGCACTGTTTTTTCTTTTTCTTTTCTTCACACAGCTTAATTTCACTCTTGCATGTTTTGCTCTATTACATTTACATCCCTTTTTATAGACCAGCTGCATACGTCACTACTAGTCCTGAGCTTGTCTCGCAAGGCTATGGCAATTGATAAGAAACTTCTAACATGAATGACGCGGTTTCGTAACTCATTTTATTTAGGGGACGGACCCAGGAAGGGGCCAAAGGGGGCCGGCCCCCCCCCCCCCCGGGGCCCAAAAAAAAAAAAATATATTTAGTATGTAAAATTTTCAAAAAAAAGGCTTGGGCCCCTTGGTTTTTAGCTCAGGCCCCCTCAGTCGGCCAGCCCTGGAGTTTTCAAAAGCCCATGAAAACCTTAAAAAAACAAAATGTAAAAAAGAAAAGAAAACCCAGCACAGTAAGACTCCAAAACCAAACAGAAAAGCCAGTCACGAAAGAAAAAAAGAAAAAAAGAAAAAAGAAAAGAAAAGAAAGGGAGAGGCGAGACAAAGAAAGTGAGAGACACATCTTGCTACGGTGCTACCCACGCCGTGACGCTGCCACCCACGCCCACATGAGAGAGACCCATCTTGCTACCCAGTACCCACACCTCCATCAGCTGTCACATACCCAAACCGGAGACCCATCTTGTCGCCGCCACCGGTTGCTCAATCTACACTGCCCAGCCCAGTTTCGTTACTCCACTGCTCCAGCCTTCACAGTTCACAGGAATTTAATCTATCCTTTCCTTCAAAACCTAATATAATGTTTGTGAATCTCGCTTGCTGCTCTGTCGTTTGCTTGCTCAACACTGCTGTTATATTTGTTAATAACTACTCAACACTGCTGTGAAGCAGTTCACTTTGACCGACTAGAAAGCTTCTAGATTGAGCAATGAAGTGTTGTACAGCTGTACAGCATTTCACATATAATTCTTTTGTCTTTCTTTATTTTTTTTTATTTATAATAATATATATTAGTTTTGTTTCGGTGATTTAATGTTCTTTACACAGTTCACTACAATTAATAATAATAATAATAATAATATAATATAAAATAATGTGGTTTATATTAGAATATTAGATTATCTATTTATATCTGATAATAATAGGAGGACAAATAATTGTTTAATTGTTTGATTTGATCTAATTGCACTTAAATAGTAATTTGCACTTCATTGTTCACACTTTTTTTAACAAAAATTATTGTATAAATCTTCAAAATTTCATACCTATTAATCAATTTTTTATCCTAAATGCTGAAACGTTAGATGTAACTCCTTAGAAAAGCTCTAAAATGTAAAAAGGTAAGTTCAAACCTATTAACCTAAGTACAATTAATTTAGTATAGTGAAAAAAATGTAGGCACAAGTTTACTTAAAGTTAGTTTATGAAATAAAGTAATTTAATTTTGGCCATAATTTGGGCCAAATTAACTTGAGTTTTTTGCATTTTGAGCCAACATAGGCTTAACCTATTAACATAATGTAGGCATAACTAACTTGCTCCTCCTAAGAAAATTTCCTAGCTCCACCAGTAACTATATGGATGTGTATTTGAATTTTTTTTTTTTTCGCTTATCTCCGCCCCCCAAGCTTGAAATCCTGGGTCCATCCCTGATTTAGTTTTACATAGTTAAGGAAGTAAGACATAACTCTTGTTTATAGTTAGATTTTAGTCCAAACTTTAATTCATTTTTGGTGATTACTCCACCTCCTGCGTTCTTAAATGGTTATTGAGCAACTATATAGTAAATTAGTAATAAATAGAGTGACTTCATTAACAATTTTCATGTTTTATTGGTTCCTAACCTGTGCATGCATGAAAATAACTGAATTTGAAGAAAATATCATTACATTTGATCTGGGTAGTAAATGCATAAAATAGATTTCTATCTAATTAATTAACATGGCAATCATTAAAAGAAAAATTATAATCATAATAGTAGTAACACTTTATAACTAAAAGATGCCGTTGTTTAAAAATCACAACACGTATTTTTATACATTTTTTTATTTATATATATTTTCACACTTTTTCACTTATTATTATGAGAAATCTTTTACAAAACGCTACTTAATTAATCACAAAGAAAAGACACACTTAGGCTGGGTTTGGATTCAGCTTTCGCGTTTTACGTTTGCGTTTTCTGCAGCTTTTTTTTTTTGAGCTGATTTTGTTGACTTTTCTACGGTGAACAGTGCATCCGTGCACTGTTTACGGACCCACAAATTCCATTTTTCAACAACTTTTTTATTAAAAATGGGTCTTACGATACTATTCACACATTTAAAAATTATTTTGTTACAGTGTTTTTAGTTTTCAATTTCAACAAAAAAAATTCTATCCAAACATACTCTTAATAAACGACATTACGGGTCTTCGTCTTCTCCCACTCAGAAAAGAATAATTTCCTCTCTCATCCAGTCAAAAAAAGACACGCTTAACACCAATTTTGAAAAGCAAAAGACTGTTCTGGCAGGCAGCAACTGAGCAAAGCAAAAGGCTCAATTTTTGAGCTTAAAAAAACACTGGGTGCTCTGGATTACAAAGTTTTTTTTTTTTTTTTTTTTTTACTCTTTTCCCGTGGAGTATCCACAGTAATAGAGCTAAAAATTTAGCTATTTAACTCCATCAAAAGTTATTTTATTTATTTTACCTACACACATATTGCAGCAGTAGATCTATTTTAGCTTTCAACACAATAAAATAATATAAACATCACAATAAAATAATATAACCACTACAATAAAATAATATATCCCACTACCCAAAAAAATCTACATCACCAACTACAACCACCTCTACTATCAGCCACTACCACTACCACTACCACTACCACCACCACCAGTTCACAGTAGGGGAAAAAAAAAAAAAACCCAAATCTCCAATCTTTTTCCTCAACCCAGACCAAATAAAATCACCAATCACAAACAAAATAAAAAATCACCAATCACAAACAAGCACAATGTCGGCGAGTTGGGTCGGCAGAAGGGGTGGGTCGGCGAGCTCCATGGGTTTCCTTGTCAGGTACCCAATATCTACGAGCAAGCACTCTGATTGACGGTGTGGGTCTGAGGCGAATGGTGGCGTGGGTCTGAGGCTGATTGGCGGCTTGGGATGGCTGGTGGGTCGGCTTGAGACCGGAGTTAAATGATGTGAGAGACCGGAGTGAGAGAGTGAGAGACCTTGAGGGAGATGTTCAGAGATGAGATGAGAGAGAAAGGCGTGTATTATTTTAATCACTGGCTGATTAAAATAATTTTTTTTTTGAGCTCTCATGAACCATGCACATTTATTTATAGATATGCATTATAATAGTGAAGCTAAAAAAGATAGATTTAGCTTCACTGCTAGATTATATTTTTTGTGATATTAGAGCTAAAAAATATCAATATATCTGTATAGCATTACTGCTATGAATGCTCATGGCAGTTTCATTGAAAGAACTAGGAAAGAACAAGCTCACTTTTTCCCATGTAATGAAGTTTCTCAGTTTTTCAGTTTTTAACTGAAAGATGCACAGAACTAGGAATGAAGTTTCACTGTTTTTTTCTCTCGATTTTGTCAAAAGTTCAATTATGAGCTAGTCATTTCCACCGACAAAAGTCTTTTGCTTTTTAAAAATTGTTATACAAACACGCTGAAGGTAAAAAGGTGACTGAAAAATATAAAGGAGTCCAACAGAGTTTTTTGACATTTCGGAACAGTTTCGAGGCGCCGCCGAATAAGAATTGGAATAGGGTGACCACAATGTTCTTTTTGAGTAGTGGAGGAAATTTTTCTTTTTCTAGTGAGTGTGAGAACGGGGAAGTTTAAAGGAAATAACTGAGAAATTTAATCTTGTTTTGTTATTTATTTATTTTTGATAAGAAACTTCATCTTGTTTAGGTCACAGTAGTTGTTATAGTATAATATGCAAGCACTTAATATATTGTGTACAAAAATTTTCATATCACACTATGGACGTATTAAAAATATTCATAAATCATTTAATAAATAGGTACCTGTTGTATAACTTATACATATCATACAATACATCAATATTGAAGTTAATGATTAGTTTTTTTATATTAAAATTTGTGGTTTTATTTTATTTACAGGGATGGTTTCAAGTGTTAATTAAGGTGGTCACATGACTACTTTAGAGAAAAAGAAAAACTTGACCACCTTAAAAAAAATTGAACACCTAAAAAAAAATTTGAGCTCATTAAAAAATAAAAGGTCATGTTAACGGATATCTTTATGGTAATTGTTAATAACTATAATAAGAAAGTTTTGACACTACTTTCATAAGAAATATAAAAAGTTTTCAACAATATTTATTATTTTATTATTCTCCCAATAAAATGTTTCTAAAAGTAGATCCAAATCAATGTCCTAAGGACATTAGTTAACATTTCCCAAAATAAAATTCAACCTCTCCAAAATTTTGGTTCGTTGAATGTTGAACAAAAAAATTGTGAGAAATGCTATGTTCGCAATACTTTCGTTACAAATCATAAGTATCAGGTTGTTATTTGTGGACAAAAAAATAATTTCAATGGCAGGTTCATATTCGAACTAGTAAAAACTTAACACATCTAGACTTTGTTATGAAAATGTTGTGAATGTAGCACTTTTCAAAAATTGCCCAAACAAACAAAAAATAGCCGAAAAGCCCACATCAAATGTTTAATTGTGATTTTTAAAATTATGTTTTCAAATGGCAAATTTTAAAATCTCTATTAAAAAAAATGCACACTTTTTCAAATAGTTAGTATGTTAGTGTTTACTTAAGTCTTTAGTCGAATTTGTTGAATTTATGTAATACATTTTAAAAAAAAAGATAATGCATTTTGTTTATATTGTTACTTATTTAATCAATATGTTGATACTTGAAAGTGAGATTAATAGTTTAATGATTTATTGATTGTGTACATTAAAAATATTTAGCTTATAACATTAATAGTGAAGCTATCATCTGACAATTTCAAAATATAAAAATTTGTGAATGGAAATTTTAAAACTTTATGAATTTGGGCTTTTTTTTTTTTTTTTTTTTTGGTGATGTTAATAGATTCAAGTTTTATTTTGATTAATTTAAGTCTTTTAATGACCACTCTTAAAAAAATTCTTGGAGTCACCATTGTTTCTTGCAAATTCATGCAGGATTCAACGTGCCCCATGCTACTTGGGTTGGAGTATAAGCTAGTGATCCTTTAAAAAAGTTGTTAGACTTGTATTTAACAAAAAAATTTATTCTACTAGTTAATTGAGTCCAATAAAACAGCATGTCCACGGTTTTTTTTTTTTTTTTTCCAAAAGTTATACTATACACCTGACATACAATTTACTTTCACATTTACAAATTTATTTTCTTTGCTACAAATAATGTATTAAACTAAATTTAATTTTTTGCTATTATTGTTATATGACTAAGAAGCTAGAATACCAATAATAAATAACTATATATATTAAAATAAAAGAGATAGTAAATGTTATTGATGATGAAGAAAATGTCAATGAAGAAAAAAAATTGTATTCCAGCTATATGTTCTGTCAAAAGCTCAATTAAAAGCATTACCATCAACTTATTATGCATTAAAAAAATGCATTTTGCTTTTTTAATCACCAAAATCCAATTTATTTATTTTGTATTTCTAACACATGAAAATAATATATTTTCTACTCACATGTTGCTACAGTTATATGAGTCTAGAGTGTGAGACTAAAAAATACAAAAAATAAAAATAAAGATTGATATATAAGTATTGTTTTCTACGGTGATGCATAAGCCAAAGTGTGCTTTTTGAGCTTTGTCCTTTCCTGCCACGAAAGTCTTTTGCTTTTGGAAAATTGGTGTTACAGAGTGTCTTTACACGCTGAAAAAGAAAAGGTCAAGGCTGATCATCCAAAAAAAAAAAAAAACAAGAAGAAGGGAAATGTTAAGGCCGGAAAGGAATAGAGAGAGAGAGAGAGAGAGAGAGAGAGAGAGAGAGGGAGATGACTGACTGGAGACTTGAGAAAATGAGAGGAAATAACAGAGAAAATTCTTTGCACTTGAGTCACATTCAGATTGACTGACTACTTGTGCAGCACACTCAATAATATGAACACAAATCCACTGTGGGCAGGACATTTTTTTTTTTTTGGTTCAGAAGCAGATAACATCCATTGTGGGCTGGACTTGGGGCATCCGGGCACTCACAACAAAATTTATAGCATAACAAATGTTGCTTATGATACCGTCGATATCGGTAATTCTTCCACTAAAAAAGAAATATATTAAAAAAAATTTTAAATTAATTTTTTCTTATTTTTGAGGTTAGTTTAAGAACCGTTTATTTCGTTAAAATTGAAAATTTCTTACTGAAAATATTAAAATAAAAAAAGAAGCTAAAAACAGGCTTTTGAAATAATGTGACTCACTTAACAGTGTAATGAGACACACTTTAGAAGCAAAAATAAGATAACTTTTTTTCAAATCTCAAACACAAGTTAAGAATCTTAACTACATTTTTTTGGAATATTCTATGGGAGGCTAATTGGGCATATTAGTATATAATTCTTTTAGTCATGAATAAACACGGTTGACTTAGGTTAAGACAAAATTGGCCTTTGCCCTTTTTAAAAGAACAATCCAGCATTTTGCTCATTTTTCCAAACTAATTAGGAAAATAACCCTCTTTTGAAACTCGACTTTCTCAAAATCAAGTTAAAAAAAAAAAAAAAAATCTGGAGGCCTATAGTGGCGTTTTAAGGAGCTTGTAGTAACGTTTTAAGGACCTATAGTGGCATTTTGTAACTCGATTTTCATGAACTCGAGTTTAATGCAAGTTTTTCCCTTTTTTTTTTTTTTTTTTTACCTATAACTCAATTTCATGGAGCTCGAGTTACGAAACGCCACTATAGGCTCATTAAAACATCATTAGAGACTCCTTAAAACGCCACTATAGGGCTTAACTCAATTTTGAGAAAATCAAGTTTCAAAATATGGGCATTTCCTTAATTAGTTTGGGAAATTGGGCAAAATGCTGGATTTTTTTTTTAAAAAAAAAGGGTAAAGGCCAATTTTTTCCTTTTAGGTTGAATTGTTTATAGTTTATACCCATTACATGATTTGGTTAGTGCGGTTTTTATTTATTTACTAGTTATAGGCCCGTGCGTTGCACGGTTTTATGAAAAAGCTTATAAAATAAATGTATAAATAATTATATATTTTAATAGATTCAATAAAGATAAAAGAAGAAAATTATCAAGTGTAAATAATTATCTCACTAAAATAAGGGGTAAGATTTCTTCCTAAAACTAAATTAAATTGATAATACCAAAATTGAATTTTAAATTGATAATTATTTTTAAAAAAACGTACTAAACAATTGATAAATCTAAAATTAATATAATTTTGATAATATTGTAAATTAAAATTAAAGTTGATAATTCAAGAATACATGTGTAGAACATATTGATAATTTGATGTAACATAAAAATCAAATAAAAAAATTGTTAAAATTAATCTATTAATTCTAATCATATTTAATCATTAATTCTAAGACCCTAACCCTAAGCATATAAATTATATCAAAGCTAAGAAAATTAGTTTAAACAAAAGGCAACCAATACACAAAACCTAATCAATTTAATAAAAACAAAATAGAAAAACAAAGAAGGAGCCTTTAGAAACTTGACAATGTTTTCGAATATTTTGAATTCATTAATTAAAATTACATGAAGACAAAAAACCAATAATAACACTAAAGAAAATAAACAAAATGAAAATAATAATAATAAATTTAAAAAAAAGAGAGAAAGAGAACGTGGTTGATAGCTATAAGGAATTTTGATATATATATATATATATATATATTTTTTTTTTTTTAAATTTCATCAACTTAAAAATTATAAAATTAATGGAGATATATATTGTTTTTTGGGATAGATAGAGATTATCAAATTATTAGAGATATATATTATTTCTTGGGATAGATTTATATTAATCACCTCTTGAAGAATTTGGATTGTGCTTATCCCTTAATAATCAAGTTTTGTAGCTTGATAATTAGATAAAATAATATTAATTTAATAATGTGGGGCCCAATAATTTATGGGCCAAGCCCATTTGCCCGTAGAGAGTCCGAAGGCTCGAGCCGAGGAGAACCATGGCCCAAGCTCTACAATACAGAGCACAAAACAGTTTTGGGATCCAACCGAGGACAATTCAGTCCTCGGCAGATCCAAAATCCCACCAGAAGAAGAGGGGTAAAACTGATATAGGGCCAAACTTAAAAGAGAATCTAAGAATATCCAGGAAAGCTGCTCTCATTGCCATTTAATGCTCTGCCCCTGACAGAGCCGTACTCTTCAGCTTTATCAACCATTCCCAACAATTCCGGGATTGGACTGATGGGACAAATGTCAGTCTTGTAAAGGTTGACCCTACACGTGGACGAAGGACAGCGAACACAAGCTAGTATAAAAGAAGAAGTAAGTGAATCTGGTAGAGGGTTCTGATCCGACTTCTAAAAAAGAAAGACTCCATGGGTGAAAACACCTGAAGAACCCATGCACATCACGGAGAAAACCCACCGTTGGGTAACCGGGATAAGACCTCAACGGTCCTCGGATCAAGTCCGAGGAGCCCAATCTCATAGGACGCGGCGCTGTAGGGCTTAAATGTTCAAGCCCAACTCCTTTCTCTACAAGAATTCCTCTAAAATCAAGACCGGAACATCACCCCGTGACCAAAGCCAAGCTTTTCAAGCCCACTCTCTACAAATCATATTGTGAGGGATCTTTCATGTGCGAGCCCAATAACACTATTGGGCCGTAAAGGAATCGTGTCCCTACAATTGGCGCCGTCTGTGGGAAAGCATGCGCGTTGGCGCAGGTGGCGGTGGAGTCAACTCTCTAGCAAGCAAAGATTCACGGAGCTTCCTCCGTCTCCGGCGACATGCAGTTGTTGTTCCGACATAAACTTCTGCTAGGGGTTACGCCTTGCAGTGCCAATGGCGCGGGCAGCCCTAGGGGCTCTTGGCCTCAAGCCAGCTCTCCCCGCCCTGATCTAGGGGCTTACGTTCGAAAAATAAATAAACAAAAAAGAAATCTCATAAGTTTTGGACAGAACCAAGGCCTTGCATGGTCCCCGGACTCAAGCCTATGGGGAAACCAAGTACAAAAAAGAGATCTTACAAGTTTTGGACAGAACCAAGGCCTTGTATGGTCCTCGAACTCAAGCCTGTGGGGAAACCAAACACAAAAAAGAAAAATCACAAGTTTTGGACAGAACCAAGGCCTTGTATGGTCCTCGGACTCAAGCCTATGGGGAAACCAGCTACTGGTAAGGAAAAACTACATTGCAGGGACTTAAGGGTTTATCCGAGGAAAACTCTCCACTGACAATTGGGTTAGTTCCTGACTTGCGAGGATTCTCAAGTCTGCTTTCGGATCTGCAGCACCAAAAGGATCGATGCAATATAGGGCAATATGTCGCCTGATAAACAATCTGAGTCCTCTACTGCTCAGTCAACTCCTCGGATGGATTATTTAGAGATTATCATTCTCGGACGGTATTCTCGCACTTATCACAGAATATTCAGTCGTTACCTTTGTGGTTTCCTAAGTTTAACTTACTATGAATTATCGTTGTAACGCTTGATAGTGTTGGTAAATTAGAATTAGTTGGATTATGTTTCAAGGTTTCCCGCTCTAAGTATCATTGAAGAAACACACACACGGAGCACACCCTTTCACAAAGTAGTGTTGCAAAAAGAATAGTATTCAAAACAAGTAAATAAATTTCCCTTTTTACTGAAACAAAGAAACAGTACAGCATACAATGAAAAGCTGGAATCAACCTATGTCAAAGCTCACTACATAATAAAAAGGAAAGATACAAGAAAATAAGATAAAGCCGAGGAGGTGGCACAGAGGAGAGGTCGGCTACTGCTTCAAGACCTGGTTCTTCCTCAATGCTTTTGCATGCCCATAACTTAGGCAGCAAAAGAACCCAACTTGAGCCTCACACCGCTGAAGGAAAGGTGCAGGGAGCCGGAAGTTGAGGAGCCTTCACTAAAAATTTGCCTGCAACAAGGCAGAGGCGCTGGTGGCGGAGAATCTTTCTTCTGACACACCAAAATTCTGGCATGAACAGAACCTGCTTCGGATTTTGACTAAAAGGAGGGAGAAACACCCTCTCCCCTCTGTCGAAATGGAATATCCTCTTGAATTTATGCCTCCTTTGCCCATACATCACTCTTTTGAGTCTTAGGAGGACACGGTGCCTCTGCGGCGGAGAGAGTTCCTTTTCCCAAACCCTCGCCTCAAACATGATTCACTAAGGGAGGAAGCTGAAGGACTTGTGCGTAGGTAAAGCAATTTTCTCTCCTATTTATTTGAAAAGATGAGGAGGTGGCATTTAATTCACGCAGCGTCCCAAGGAACGCTATAAACAAAATGTCTCCGGCTCGATTTCCAACGTCATCTGCAACTGTGGGATTAAAGGAGTCTGGGGAAGGCACACCTCGAACACTGGGACGCCAAAAGGTACCGCGTGACCAGAGATTACGGAAATATCTCTTAATCTGTGGGCTTAGTAAAATCCCGACCCAGGCCCGTTCTGCATGGGGGCCCAGGGACTATGGCCCACGCCAAGGGATAGCCGTTGCCGAGGACAACCTCCTGCTCGGCACCTAGTGAAATACCTGAGGAAAAGGGAGACTGAACTATGGTCCTCGGACTCAAGCCTATACCCAAAAAAAAAAAAAAAAAAGGAGAGTTTTGGACAGAACCAAGGCCTTGCATGGTCCTCGGACTCAAGCCTATGGGGAAACCAAGTACTCAAAAAGTTTTGGACAGAACCAAGGCCTCGCATGGTCCTCGGACTCGAGCCTATGGGGAAACCAAGTACCCTAAAAAAAAAAAAAAGTTTTGGACATAACCAAGGCCTTGCATGGTCCTCGGACTCAAGCCTATGAGAAACCAACTACCCGGACGGGAAAGTCCTCGGCTCAAATACTGTAATATGTTAAGGCCAATAAGAGTGCTCGGATGATGGCGAGACACTCCACTATTCGGTAGCCTAAGGGGGCTGTTCATTTTGGCGGGTGATATGTCTTCGAATGATCACTTCCTACACCGCCTAAAGCATCCAGTTCTAATCTCAGCATTGTTTCGGGCAAGTATCGTTATTCACAGGTACGCATTGCTATGTCAAACAATTCTATTAAAGTTATGGTGACGTCTCTTTATTAGCAAGTATTTTGGCTTTAGTTGTCATTGATTCAAATGATATATTATTGTGCCGAGCAGCGCTTGCAAATTTGTAAAAACATAGACAAAACATGCGAAGTAAAATAACAACAACTTTTATTGATATAAAAAATTATTACAATGTACAAAGAGGGGCTCAAACAAGCCTATACAAAAGGTGAACTGCCGAAGCAATGATAACATCCGCAGTACAGATAAGTAAACGGTCAGGCGCCTTTTAAACTCGTCTTCAAAGTCTCTCCAATCTCTGCCTCATTGTTGCTCATATTAAGAGAAGAACCCTCTTTAAAAAAAAAATGAAGGAGAAGGAAATAGTAAGGAAGAAATCAATGAAGAAGATGGAGGAGATGAATGAAGAAGATGGAGGACATGAGTAAGAGAAGGAGGAGAAGAAGAGGGGAAGAGATGAAAAGAAAGAGAGAGGAGCAAAAGAGGGAGAAGGACAGCACCAGGACGGAGCTGGTGCTGGGAAGACTAGGAGAGGAAGGCGGAGGAGGGCACCAGTGAACAAAGAGAGGAAGAAGCAGAAGCACTTAGCCCCTGCCTCAGCCCTGACTCCTAACACACTGGTGCCATGTTAGGTATGCTCGTGAGGAGCCGGGTGGTGCTGATAGTGGGCGTTCTCGACTCAGTCACGCCGAAGGTTTGACGTGACGAGCCCCTGCTTCGGATTTTGGCTGAAAGGGAGGCGGGACAAATCTTAAGTCTGCGCCACCCTTGCCCTGACCGAGCCATTTCGAGCTTTATTAGAACATGGTGTTTTGAGGAGGGGCATGATTCCTTCATCACTCGTTATGGTAGACGTATACTGATATGGTGTATAACAATCGGGTTAAGCAAACGCTAAGGGAGGCTATGGGTTTCAGATCTCAGAAGGATGGAAGGGAGTCTGCACGAAAGTGATGGCCTCCTGCTTACCTTCTTATAGGAAGGGCAAAACGGGGGGTATTAAATTCATTCAGGTTCCCAAAAGAATCTGAAGAAAAGAGATGCGTCCGCTCCACTTCCCCACCTCATCAGATGAGCCGTCGGACATAAATGAGCCTCGTAAAGGGAAGTCATTAAAGGCGCGTCTTGGACAGCCAAGCGGCAGGAGTAGATCACGAGCAGATTAAAGGGAATACCTTGTAAACCGGCGAGCTTCCTGGACAGGTGGAAAACCGCCCACATTAATGCAGGGCTGAATTAAATAAGCCATACTGAAGGCCCGGGTTTACCAAAACCCTCATTTCCAACCCAGAAGTCGGATAGCAGGGTTTTGAGGGGCTATTGTGGGGCCCAATAATTTATGGGCCAAGCCCATTTGCCCGTAGAGAGTCCGAAGGCCCGAGCCGAGGAGAACCATGGCCCAAGCTCTACAATACAGAGCACAAAACAGTTTTGGGATCCAGCCGAGGACAATTCAGTCCTCGGCAGATCCAAAATCCCACCAGAAGAAGAGGGGTAAAACTGGTATAGGGCCAAACTTAAAAGAGAATCTAAGAATATCCGGGAAAGCTGCTCTCATTGCCATTTAATGCTCTGCCCCTGACAGAGCCGTACTCTTCAGCTTTATCAACCATCCCCAACAATTCCGGGATTGGACTGATGGGACAAATGTCAGTCTTGTAAAGGTTGACCCTACACGTGGACGAAGGACAGCGAACGCAAGCTAGTATAAAAGAAGAAGTAAGTGAATCTGGTAGAGGGTTCTAATCCGACTTCTAAAAAAGAAAGACTCCATAGGTGAAAACACCTGAAGAACCCATGCACATCACGGAGAAAACCCACCATTGGGTAACCGGGATAAGACCTCAACGGTCCTCGGATCAAGTCCGAGGAGCCCAATCTCATAGGACGCGGCGCTGTAGGGCTTAAATGTTCAAGCCCAACTCCTTTCTCTACAGGAATTCCTCTAAAATCAAGACCGGAACATCGCCCCGTGACCAAAGCCAAGCTTTTCAAGCCCACTCTCTACAAATCATATTGTGAGGGATCTTTCATGTGCGAGCCCAACAACACTATTGGGCCGTAAAGGAATCGTGTCCCTACAAATAATATTAAATTTTGAAAATTTAGATGACAAATATTATCTAAATTTAATTTTTGTATGTTAAATATTATCCCCTAATTTAATAAATATATCCTAACAAATAAAAAAATGATGTTAATTAGATGATAAATATTATCTAAATTAAATTTTTGTATGTTAAATATTATCCCCTTAATTTAAGAAATATATCCTAACAAATAAAAAAATAATGTTAATTTTATTTTATTTAATGATAAGAATGAATTAGAGTCTTGATAGTATACTATTCCTTTAAAAATCTAAAAATTTAATAAAATTTCTGCAATTTGGTGAAGTTACGTGGCGCAACCACGGCTTCTAAGCCCAACGGCTTAATTAAAATTCAAATGTAAACATTTTTTTATTAATTTCCTTAAAATTAAATAATAAAATAAACAATAAAAAATAAATGAATATTTTACTTTTAAGTTATATAATGAATGCATATTGTGTGAGACTAAAGTGTTTTAAAAGCATATATATATATATATATATGTGTGTGTGTGTGTGTGTGTGTGTCTAAAATAATTGAATGGAAGATGGTAGATAACTAAGTAACTAATATAAAATGAGATACATAAAAGAAATATAAAAGGATTTTTCATAATATATTGAGATTTAGGGCTCAAGTAATATTTAAATGGAAAAACCTTGAATTTAATAATTAAAAGCTATTAAAAAATGATTGAAAGCATATTTAAGTGGAAACCTCAATTTAGTAATTAAGAATAATCTAAATAACTAAACATTTAAAAATATAAAGTAGAGAGACATACATGAAAATATAATTTTTGTCCTTGAAAGCATGGGAGAAGACACTGAAACTTGAGTGATTTTCACCCAACCAAAAAAATAAATAAATTCATTAGCATTGAGATATGATGAGAATTGAGAAGTGATACCTTTCAATAGTAGCATCCATTTTGGCCTTTAGTTGTGAACAATAATCTCTATTATTTGATCTCAACCTCTCTCTCTATTACTAACAACCCAAAATAAGTAGCACAAAAAAAAAAAAAAAAAAAAAAAAAAAAAAAAAAAAAAAAAAAAAACCTTGCTTAGCATGATATTTCCTATCTTGTTCACCTAATTAAGATTTTTCAAATAAGGCTTAAACTACAAAGAGAATGGTAGACAGTAGTTTCCCAATTAACAATGTGAGCAATATGGATAAATAAAAATAAATAAAGAAGAAGCAAAAAGACCAACAAAATAAAAATTATTGAGGCGTAAATAGAATAAAATAAGTGAAGGGGAAAAATGTCTTACTTTTTCTTTGGAAATCATTGAGTAATTCTTTACTTGCAATGGACAATTTATCTAGGCGTGGTGTTTATGTTGAAGGTTGTAGGGAGAAGAAGGGAATAATAGAGAAAAAAACTGTATGGTAGGTATTTATTATGAATTATCTTATATATATACACTCCACATTGAAGAAGTTGATATGAATAAAAAGTCTAATGTCAGTCTAATTTATAGAGGTGTATGAAGTTAAAATTAGATGGACTTTAACATGTACTTTAAGAAAGGATTAGATGAAGAATTTGGATTATAATGAAATTAAGATTTTTATCAACTTAGAAATTATCGGAGAATAAAAATTATATCTATTTTTTTAAAATTCTAAAAACTTTTCTGCAATTTTTACGTGTAGTAAGGTTTTTTTTTTTTTTTTTTTTTTTGAAGATTTTACATTTAGTAATATAATTTAAATAAAAAAAGAAGAAGCATTAGATGAACCTTTTTTTACGTGTACTACATTGATTTTTTTAATTAAGATTCTTATCAACTTATATATTATAATAAGAAAATGATCAAATTTGGATGGTAATCAAATTATGATTTTTATCAATTTAGAAATTATAGGAGAAGAAAAATAATATATATTTAAAAAGCATCAAGATGAAAGAATCTCTTTTTTATTTAAATTCTATCCTTAGCTAATTCTATTCTATTGATTTTAGGGTTTGTTGATAACATTTTAGATAGATACAACTGTTATAGTTGTAAATCAAATACTACTTTCTTTCATTACTTGATTTGTCATATTTATCCAAAAAATATGTATATATCTATTCTTAAAATCTAAAAATTTATTAAAATTTCTGCAATTTGGTGAAGCCACATGGCGCAACCACAGCGTCTAAGCCCAACTTTTATTATATATATAATATGATTTATTTTTTAAATTTGTCTTGTTTTGTGTTGCTTTTATACTTTCTTAAGCATATTCATCCATACCCACCCAAACATGATATCCATAAACCCATCACAGGGTTATTTCAAGAACAATATAAAGGCTAGGCACAAAAACAAAATCACAAGTGACCCGTGTTATACATGCATGGATGTGTTCATTTAATCATGAAAATTAACGTACTAAAATAAGCTTGAAAATAATCCTAGCCTAATTATACATGTCTATAAATATTGATAATCACCCAAACATGATTAATATGCAATCACACAAGTATGGTATTCATTATAGCAATTAGAAGCATAAGAACAATGAAATAAAAAGGGATTCAGAAATTATACCTAATGTGAAGCTAGAATTTGATGAAGGATTATTTATTTGGAAATTTTCTGGATAGATTGAGAGAGAATTTGGGTGTTTTATGATGTTTTTGTTTCATATTTTCAAGTGAAAAGTGTGATGAATTTATAGAATGGGAATAACAAATTTTCTCTTCCATACTATAAGCATCAGCGCCAAAGCATAAGGTATTTGTGAGCACCTGCTTTGGGTCCTAATTTGGTTCAGCTTATTTCGATTTTTTTTTCCTTTTTAGTTTTAGGGCACAAAATTTACATATTAGGTTAGAACTTGTAGGTGCTCATGACACCATTTTGCTTGTTCTTGATAACATTGGAAAGTTTGTGTAACCTACTTTCTAAAGGTACCAACTTTAGGTCATTTTGTGCTAGGATAAAAAAAAAGTTATTCAATTGAAAAGTAGGGTGATTTAAATGGGAAGTTTTCAATGTTGATTTTTTCTCATCCTTGGTGCAAGCATTTTCCAGCAATCTGGTGAACATCGAATAGAACTTTTTGTTTGAAAGCATATAGAAACATGCCTATTTACTAAGTCCCAAATTTTTAGATCACCCATGGGTAATTTGTGACAAATTTGTGTGCAAAGTGGGCATCTCAAATCTTTTCTTGAGCCATTTTCTATCAGTTTTGCATGATTCTTTCCATTTAAGAAAACCTTTACATTTTGGCCTTTTGGATCTCTGTTTGACTCAAATGAATTGTCATTAGAAAGTTCATGCTGCCCATTTTCTAACTCATCATATCATTCTAATGATGCCCATTTTCTATCTCCTCATATCATTTTTTATATGCCCAAAAAAAAGGTAACAAACTCGAGTTTTTGTTTGAAATTTTACTTTATCTCTGTATTGTGGGTTCTTTTTGTTTGTGTGGAATTTTTGTGCTCCAAACCTATCAAATTGAAGTTTCTCATAAGGTATTTCCAAGAACACCTCATTTGCATCAAACCAGTGGCAGTATAAGCAACATAAAGAAGTTAGGGAAGAGGGGAAAAAATTAGTTGTTACTTTTTGAAAGTGAGATAAATAAATATATAAACAAATAAATAAAACCATAATAGGACCTCACATTATTTACGTAATAATTTACTCACCTCCATAATTGTGTATAAGCAATAAAATAGTGTATACTTACATAATAATATAAATGTATATAAGTGGGTTCTAGCTAGTTCAACTGGTAAAGTTTCTGATGGTTGAATAAGAGATCTGGGGTTCAATCCCAGCCTACGCCAAAAACTAATTGATGTCTTAGTCTGATGATAAAGAGCTATCATCAGGAGCAGACAACATAGGTTGAAACTCTCTCTAAAAAAAAAAAAATTACATAAGTTATGCTTGGTGTCTATCTTTAAAAAAATAAAAATCAACAAATAAACAATATATAGTAAATCTTACAAGAATAAATCAGCTTCTTCACTAGTTTTTTTCCTTTTTTGCGCATCATGACTTTGTGGAAGCCTAGTGGCAGGTTGGACTGCGTGGATTTAGAAAAGGACTTCTTTCTAGTTCGGTTTTCATTAAAAGCTGATTATGAAAATGTGCTAAGGGATGGTCCTTGGTTCGTGGGAGGGCACTACTTGTCCATTAGAAACTGGGAGCCAAACTTCAAGCCATCGACGACCTGTGTCTCATCCGTCGCGGTTTGGGTTCGATTGCCGAAGCTCCCCATTGAGTATTATGAACCATCGGTCTTACGAGACATTGGCGAAGCCATTGGTCCAGTGTTAAGGATTGATGCGCATACAGCTACAAAGTCTAAGGGGCGTTTTGCAAGGATATGCATTCAGATCAACTTTGATAAGCCCCTTATCAAACTCATTAAAATCGGTGGCATTGAGCAACCGGTTCAATATGAGGGACTCAACTCCCTGTGTTTTTCCTGTGAACGTGCTGGTCATAAACTTGAATCCTGTCCATACACAACTAGGACACCGGCGAAGGAGGTTGAACGTGAAGTTGAAGGTGACAACTCAACCACTAATGAACAGAGTGCCCTTCATGAGGAGACTTACGGGCCGTAGGTCGTAGTTTCACATAAAAAGAAAGGCTACAAGAAAGAGAACAAAGAGCAAGCCCACCCACCCCAATTTAGTATGACTTCACAATCCAAGGGCTGAGGCCCTAACCAAGTGGATAGCCCACTCTCTATTAGGCCTAGCTCTTCAAATCCTATTGATAAAGACCAGTCAAGAACTCCTAAGCTACTTTCAAATGTTAGTGCATTTGTGGCAAATCGCACTAACCAGACTAAAGAAAAGGAAAAACGTGACTTCTCCTCAAAACAGTTGTACTCCAAGAACAAGCCTCGTGATCAACGACCCAATTTGAAGTCCCATGGTACACAAGGTTTGAAGGAACATCGGCAAGTGATCACTGTTAAAAGGAACAACTCAAAGATTGGACAAGAATTTAAATCCTAGTCAACAACCTCGATTGTCTTCTCAGCAGAAGGTTATGCGATTGCTAGTTCTAATTCGACAGATGATGCGAGGGTGCCCATCCATGAAACCAATGAGCAGGGGGAGATCAAGGAGTCTAAGTTGAATGGAGTTTTGGAATTAAATCCAACCAGACCCCTGAATCCACCCATCCGTGACAAGACCGATTATATAGAGAAGATGGAGGCTATAGTGGCTTGCTTCCCTAAATGTCTCCAAGGTGATTCTAAAGCGCATTGATCCTAAGCTCGGACCTCCAAAAAAAGGAAGTGAAGAAATTCCTAACATGGATGAGGGTCCTAGAAGGATTCAATGATGCAAGAAGCTGGTACTAATACTAAAATTCATACAATCGCTGAAGTGGATATCGAGGGTATGTAGATGGAAAAGGGAGGTGAGTCCCTTGATTCTGAATAATCTGTGCTGCAATTTTTGTTTTTCCTTTTATTGTCATTAATAATGAATATTATTACTTGGAACTGTCGAGGTTTACTTAACCCCTTCTTTCAAAGCTTTGTTCATAGTTTGAAGCAGATTCATTCCCCTACCATTTTGATAATTACTGAAACCAAAGTCAGTGGTTCTAGAGCAAAATCGATTACAAATAGGCTACAATTTAATGGGGCAATCCATGCCAACAACATCGGATACACAGGCGGCCTTTGGATTCTCTGGGACTTAACCCAAGTGGAGGTTACTGAATTAATATGCATAGAGCAAGAAATTGATGTTATGGTGAAGGATCTATCCACCAAAATTTCTTGGCTTATGACGACAGTCTATGCTAGCCCCAGATGGGCAAAGAGACGTTTACTGTGGGATAATTTGATGAAGGTAGCAGAACTTTATGCTCTTCCTTGGATCATTACTGGCGATTTCAATGAGTTGCTTAGAGCTGAGGATAAATTTGGTGGTAGACCTGTTAATCTTTCAAGAGCAATTCAATTTCAAGAATGTCTGAATTTTTGTGGCATGATTGATCTGGGTTTTTCTAGTCCGTGATTCACTTGGACTAATCGTCGACCACTCACCCAACTCATCCAAGAAAGAATTGATAGGGTGTTTGTCAATGCCAATTGGAATGTTTTGTACCTAGAAGCCTATGTTAGACACCCCGAAAGAGCCCATTCAGATCACAGCCTTCTTGTTCTATATTTGAGATATGATCATGGAATTCGCTACCCCTACCCATTCAGGTTTCAGCCAATGTGGCTCTCCCATCCCTCATTCCTTGTTCTGGTTAGAGTTGCATGGTCAGGGCCTGCCAACCTTCCCAACGCCATTGTCTCTTCTACAACAAGAGCTAAGCAATGGAATAGAGACCACTTTGGTAATATCTTCCATAGAAAGAGAAGAATTTGTGCTAGGCTAAAGGGGGTTCAAATGGCTTTGGGGACCAATCTAAACAATTTTCTAATCAATCTTGAGCAGACCCTTCTCCATGAATTGTCAAATATTGAACTCTTGGAAGCCGAGTTTTGGAGTATGAAATCCAGAATTTCTTGGGTGGTTGAAGGCGATAGAAACATAGCTTTTTTCCACAATTCAACTCTGATTTCTTGTATGAAAGATAGGATGGGTAATTGGATTAATGGGAGCGTGCTATTGCAGATTTCATTAGACAAGGCTTCCAAGAGCTTTTTACTACATCTCAATGCAATACCAATAGGGTGGATTGGCAACCCCTTTTTGGAGATGCAGATTAACAACTGAGGAAATAGACAAGCTTGAACTCCCTACCACCAATGAGGAAATATACAATGCTTTCCGGTCTCTTAAGCCTTACAAAGCGCTAGGTCCAAATGGGTTACATGTGGGGTTTTTTCAACACTTCTGGCTTGTGGTGGGTCCCTCAGTTAAGGATGAAATTAAACATATCTTCAATACCAAGAGAATCCCAAAATATCTCAACCAAACATTGATCACTCTCATTCCTAAGTGCAATAGTCCGGAGTCAATTAACAATTACCGCCCTATCGGTCTTTGCAATATGGTATACAAGATCATAACTAAGCTCATTATTGCTCGAATTTGTCTAGTGCTGAATCAGCTTGTCTCTCCTCTCCAAACAGCCTTTATGCCCAATAGGAAGGGCATTGACAATGCCATTATTGTTCAAGAACTAGTCCAGACCATGTCAAGGAAGCAAGGCAGTGAAGGACTCATGGCTATTAAAATTGATTTGGAAAAAGCTTATGACCGGCTTAAGTGGAGCTTTATTAGGGATACTCTTCTACTTTACAAGTTCCCAAGCCATCTCGTTTCCGTAATTATGAGTTGTGTTTCATTCTCCAGCGTATCTGTACTTTTTAACGGAGGAGCTTTGGAACCCTTTCAGCCATCTAGGGGCATAAGGCAAGGGGATCCTCTCTCGCCTTGTCTTTTCATATTATGCATGGAAGTCCTTGGGGCTCTCATCGTTGAGAAATGTGAAAAGAAGTTGTGGGACCCAGTTTCAGCTTCTAGAGGTGGGGTGGCTTTTTCAGATTTGTTTTTTGCTGACGATCTTGTTCTCTTCACAAAGGCTGATGTCGAAAATTGTATGGTTGTAAGGAATGTTTTAGATACCTTGTGTATGCTCTCTAGTCAGAAGGTTAGTGCTGAAAAGTCTTGGGTGTTTTTTCTCCTAATTTGGCTCAACACAAAAGAGAGGAACTATGCACCATATTAGAATTTCGGTCTACCCCTTCCCTAGGGAAATACTTGGGTTTTCCTCTTAAACAAATGTCAACTCCCCAAGCCTTCGGTACTATGATTGAAGGAGTTTAGAATCGGTTGGCGGGTTGGAAATCACACCTCATTTCTTTTGTTGGGAGACTTGTTTTAATGCAAGCTACACTCTCCACCATCCCGAATTATGTCATGCAAAATGCAGCCCTACCATCTAAGGATACCCAATGTGTTGATAGATTATGTCATAATTTCATTTGGGGTACCACAAAGCACAAAAAGAAATTACACTTAGTCAGTTGGAAGAAAATCACCAAGGCCAAAAAAGATGAGGGTTTGGGACTTCAGTCAGCAAAGGAGAGGAATATAGCTTTACTAGCCAAACTCAATTGATGATTCCATCAAGGGAAAGATTTTCTTTGGACCTATGTGCTTGCTCACAAATACAAATATAGAAGAAGGCAGAACCTTTTGAAACCAAGATCTTGTTCAACCACATGGGCAGCTCTTAATAAAGGGGAACCAATCTTCATGAAAGGCACTAAATGGATAGCAAGTATGAATAATGGATTATCCTTTTGGCATGATAAATGGTTGAATGATGGGCCGTTGAGAAATCTAATTGTAGGTCCTTTTCAAAGAGGGGAGGAAGATTTGTTGTTGAAGGATGTTATTCATCACAGAGAATGGAGGCTTGGTGGACTATCTTTTGCACTCCCCCTACCATCTATCAAAAAATCAAAGCCACCCCTTTCCCCTTGGCTGCAAATACTATGGATCGCATCTCATGGGTTTCCTCACCCAATGGAGATTCTGAGCTCAAAGAAGCCTACAAACTGGATTGTATGGACAATGACAACTATCCATATAGATCTTTTACAGGGCAGTGGGTTTGGAAGACGATCACTCTACCTAAATTCAAATGCTTTTTATGGCAGTGTCTCCATAAAAGCATACCAGTTAGAGAAGTCCTTGCTGCTAGAGGCCTCAACATTCCCCTTTGTTGCCCTATTTGCAACTCTGCAATGGAATCAAACTTGCACTTGCTCAGAGATTGTCATTAGGTTCGGTCTTTTTGGGATTCCTTCCCTCCTCCCATCCACCCCAATTTATTTTATGGTGCTAACCTTTTAGACTGGCTCAAAATCAACTGCATCTCCCACAAGGCTGCTAGTATTGGCATTAGTTGTGGAATTATTTTCCCTTTTGGAGTTTGGAGTTTATGGCTCTGGCTTAACATAGTGATTTTTAGGGACCATACTACTCTTAAACCAATCATGGCAGAAACATTAGCCAAATTTTTGAAGTTTGCTTACCTTGGACTAAATGAAAGGCATAAGCGTACCACATGCTCCAGTCAGGTGCGTTGGCTCCCCCTTCCAGAAAACTGGTTTAAGTTAAACTCCGATGGGTCTTCCTTGGGCAATCCGAGCAAAGCTGGTGATGGTGGTAGTATTAGAAATTCCATTAGGAATTTGGTGTGTGGTTATGCTCGAGCTATTGGTCATACCACCAGTGTGGCAACAAAACTATGGGCACTAAGGGATGGGATCAATTTATGCATTGATTTGAACTTGACTAATATGCTGATTGAATTGGATGCAAAGATTGTGGCGGACCTATTACTAAAAGGTGAAAGGAAAGCACATGGAAATGACGTTCTTATTGCTGATTGTAAAGAAGGATTAATGAAAATTCCGAGAGTTCGAATTCAACATTGTTATAGGGAAGCAAATAAGTGTGCCTCTTGCTAGAAGAGGTTCCTTACTTTCTCGAGATTTTGTAATTTTCCATTCCCCCCCCCCCCCCCACCTAATTGCTATGGGAACCATGTATGAACGATTCCACTCTATTGTAGCTATTTCTTAATTAATATCAGTTTCTCTGTTTAAAAAAAAAAAAAAAAAAATTTAAATAAACTACATATACTTAAGGGTAAAACTTAGGTACAGTACCTTATGTACAGTACCTTAGGTTCCCTATTTAAAATTTTGACACCTGTTCAATTTAATAAACCAAATAAACGGCGTTAACCCACGGCTTAAATTTTTTTTCTTTTTTCCTTCTTCCTTTTTTTTCCTGTACTGCGAAAACCCACAGTTTCAAATCTCCAGTTGCCTCATTTTCTACTGGGTTTCAAACCAAAAAAAGGGACCCTCCTTCATCATTTTCTCAGTAACCAAACAGGAAAGATCAAAAAATAAAAGCTAGATCTACTAGGTTTTAAACAAAAAAAATGGCACTTGAACTTGAAGCTACAATCAGATCCAATCAGATCTGATCTGTTCAAATTCCACAGAATCATAGATCAAAAAAGAAGAAAAAATCATAGATCAGAAAAGAAAGAATCATAGATCAGGAAAAAAAAAAAAAAAAAAAAGAGGAAACAGATACACTTACACACACACACACACACCGAGAGAGAGAGAGAGAAGAAAGAATCATAGATCAGAAAAGAAGAAAGAGTCATAGATCAAAAAAGAAAGAATCATAAATCAAAAAAGCTCCAACAACAAAAACTACACAACCCATTTCCACTTCAACCACCCCACCTTCAAAAACAACGTCCCAAACCCCATCCTCCATAAGATCATCATCTTCAAATTCTTTACAATCAACAAAAAGAAAAGTAGAGCCATCAATGCCAGCACTGATTTTCAATGCATTAGACGACATAATCAACACCTTCATAGACCCTCCCATCAAACCATCAGTGGATCCAAAACACACCGAGAGAGAGAGATATGAGATTTTTTTCTTTTTCTTTTTTGGGTTTTGGGTTTGGAAGAGAAAGGTTTTGGGTTTGGAAGAGAAGCCGTTTGTAGGTACAGGAAAAAGAAGGAAGAAGGAAATATGGGTTTTGGGTTTGGAAGAGAAGGGTCATGGGTGTTTTGGAAGAGAAAGGTTGTGAGTTTGGAAGAGAAAACGTTTGCAGGAACACCAAAAGGAAGGAAGAAGGAAGAAAAGAAAATTTACTTTTAACGCCGTTTATTTGGTTTATTAAATTGAACAGGTGTCAAAATTTTAAATAGGGAACCTAAGGTACTGTACCTAAGTTTTGCCCTATGCTTAAAGTTACTTTAGTCTCACCTTTAACCAAACAAGGTACCAATAAATAAGTATAACAAAAGGCATATGAATTATGTTTTGTTTTGTTTTGCTTTTTGGTTTTAAAGAATCACATGATAACTGTTTACCTTGAAACGTTTTGGTTTTGTTGAATCACAAGCGAAACATGAGACATTCTAGGATTTACAAAATTGAGAATCCAATATAACAATTGTCGCTTTCATTAACTCAAAGCTATTATCGCTTTTTTCTCTCAACTAGGAGAGCTCAACAGTTTCTAGCTCAACTAAGAGAGTTTTGCTTCTACCTAGGTTTCGTCGGCTCTCATACCCAAAACACTCTCTTTTCCACCAACTCTCTACCCTAATCATCTCCCATTAGCCTCACTTTCATTTACTCCTTACCTATCACGGTTTTTTCTGCTCATTGTTTCAACCACCTGTTTTATGTTTCATTGAACACTGCGTTGAATACTTCCCAGAAGCTAAGTTCTTCTCATGCTTCTTGCTTTCTGTCCTTTTAGAAAACAAAACAACTCTTTACTTTTATGCCTCTTCCCCTTACACTCCTCTTTATTCTTTTTACATTTTCCCATATATGTTCCCTTTGACTTCTGCATGGTCTTTTCCTTTTCTATCTTTGGTTTCTCTAAGTATTACTCTTGCTAGAGTCTTTTTCAAGCTTTTGTTCCCTTGTTCTCTGAACATGGGGGACCATATAGCAGCATGTGAGTTTGATTGGACTGAAAGTAATGGGTCAGATGTTAGTGGTGGCCCTTTTGCTACTGATTCAGACTCATCCTCGCAGAATAGTGATGAAGAAAAGACTCCCTTCGCAAGACATGGACCTGTGATTGAAGCAAATCTTGACAATGTGGACATGCAATAAGAAATTTGGAGTCATTGTGCAATTAGCTTCATTCTTGATTACATGAAATTCTTAGTTCCTCATCTACATCAAGTAATTAACACTGTATGGCGAATCAAAGGTGTGGTTACAGTAGTGGGTAGAGATTCCTTCTTTTGCTTGATTCATTTTGAATTGGAGGAGGATTTAGAGCAAATGTGCACTGAAGGACCTTGGGCTGTGGATGGTGCTTTTCTTGTTCTAGAGAAATGGAGACCAAATTTGGCTCTCAACAGATTATAGTTAAACTATGTCTCCATTTGGGTACAACTCCATGGTTGACCACCTGAGTACTAGTACCCGGAACTAGCTGAAAGGATGGGTCATTAGATCAAAATTTTGAAATGGTGAATTGGGGGGATCGCATCCCCAAAAACATCAGATTCATGCGTATTAGAGTGAGGTTAGATGATGGATCTAGGACATGGATACAATGCCGATATGCAAGGGTGCACAAATTATGCATTAGATGTGATTTGATAGGCCATATATAGGGACAATGCAGTGAGAGCTTGAATGAAATTGAAAGAATGCTTATTTGTCAGAGGCATTGCATTCAGAGGTTGCACCAGGTACAATTTGGAAATGATTCTGTGGAACCACATTTCCATAATGAGCTTAGGGCCTTTTATAATAGGATAAGGCACTGGACTACCCAAGCTTGATTTGGAAATCTGCACCCCAATCACCACATGTGGCATCACCATCCCTATGATAACTCAGAACTTGGACAACAAACCATGCATCCATCACCTCAGCCACAAGAAGATCAAAATATATCCCCCTCTGACCCAAACACAACCACTATGCCTATTCCAAATATCCAACCCTCAAACCCAACTCCTAATATAGTTCCACAACCAGAAATTGAACATGCAACACTAAATTCAGCCATCTACTCCCTTTCCTTAGGAAATAACACAACGCTACCCACACCTGTTAATTCCCCTACCTCCTCAACTGATCAACACCAAAACAGGGACTTTAAATCAAATTTGACTTCTGAGCAATCTTTGCATGTTACCCAAACCCAAAGACAAAATCAAGAAGACGCCTCTACCTTCACCATGCATCTTCCAGGGACAATGACAGCTAACTCTTCTCTTTGATGGAAATGGGTTGGAGGCGATGGATCTTTCTTAATGACGGGAGAATTAGGAGAAAGCACAAGGCCTGATACGGATACAAAGAGTGAGTCTGAAACAGCCATTATGTTCAACTTAAATAGGCTGAATGAGGATCGTTCTGAGTGGGTACGTAGAGATGCAGGGAATACGGGATAGATTCCAGATTTAATAGACTCAATTATAGACTTATTGGTCCATAGGGTAGACAAAGAAAGATTGAGATTTGAAGTTGGTAGCTCAAGTGCTGGGCCTAAGCTTGAGAGATCCCAGGTTGTGGGCCAAAACCAGTCTTTGACACAGTTTATAACAGAACCAATAGTGAATGAAGTCCAAAACCAAACTGTTAGCCTAGACACTAGACTGGATAACATCACTAGCTCGGTTCCTTTTGGGCTAGGACCAGGCCCACCCTCTCTAGTTTCAATAAGTTCATACCTAGGACAACTATCGAGCTTATATTGCAATGAGTGGCTGGAAGGGAGGTGTGATACATTGAGGAAGAGGATTGGAACATAGTTGGGGAGGCTAGGAAGGAACATTCATCAAAAGCTGCTATGTGGATTCTTGAATCATTCTTCCCCAGGCAAGATAATAATAAATTTACTTTGACAAACCCTTTTTACTCCTTCATACATTGTGAAAGTTCTTATTACAAGGATTCTCTGGAAAATCTAAATGGATGTTTGGAAGCCAGCCCTACTCAGCCTCCCTAGCAGCTATGAGGATCTTGAGTTGGAACTATAGAGGTTTAGGCAAACCTCCTGCAGTTCTACAAAGTCAAAAAAAAGCCCAAGAATTCAAACTAGACATTATGTTTTTTATGGAGACTAGATTAGTAAGAAATAAGGGAAAAGAAGTTTGGGTTAAATGTGATTTCTCTGATGGGTGGGAGGTCCCAAGGCTAGGAAGGAACATTCATCAAAAGCTACCATGTGGATTCTTCCCCAGGCCAGGTAATAATAAAATTACTTTGACAAACCTTTTTTACTCCTTCACATATGATGAAAGTTATTATCACAAGGATTCTTTAGAAAATCCAAATGGGTGTTAGGAAGCTAACCCTACTCAGCTTCCCTAGCTGCCATGAAGATCTTTAGTTGAAATTGTAGAGATTTGGGCAAACCTTTTGCAATTCTACAATGTCAAAAAAAAAGCCCAAGAATTCAAACTAGACATTATGTTTTTTATGCAGACTGGATTAGTAAGAAATAAGGGAAAAGAAATTTGGGTTAAATGTGGTTTCTCTGATGGATGGGAGGTCCCAAGGGTAGGTTTTAGTGGTGGGCTAATTTTGGCACGGATGCACAGGCAGAATCTTAGGGTGGTATATGATTTTGATCACCTAATACACATTGATCTTCTAGACAACAAAGGTAGCCCTCTTTCTGTTACTTTTATTTATGGCCATCTTGAGCATTCAAAAAGAGAAGAAGTGTGGCATCAACTGAAATCTCTTAAAAGATGTGCTCACCCCAGTTGGCTCTATATTGGAGATTTCAACCAAGTCCTAACAAAAGATGAGAAATGTGCGCACCCAAAATATGGATAGTTGGCTCTATCTATACTTGGGCTCACAATCTATTTGTATTGTGGCTTTGGGTTTCCTACTATGGGTAGTCCTTTACTCGGAGACCCAATTACGCACTCTAGTTTTTGATAACCCTTGCCTTCATCTCACAAAGTCGCTCCCCTTGCTCTAAATATTATCACTCCTCTTACTCTCAGTGTTTCCTCTCCAAAGTTGCCAACAACCCCCTTTCCTCATTCTCTACTCCTATTTATAGGCTAAGGTAAGTGGAGGTATTATGATTACTTCACTTGTGTGGATGGGGATCCAGTTATGTTTTTTCTAAGTGGATTTAGCGGATGTTTCGTTGGGAACAATGGTAATGGCATTAGAACTGGTTCCTAGCACCAAAAGGCTGTTCGGCAGCAATACTCTCCAAGGCAATACCAGACCGCTGGGACCTTGTATCCCTGAGCAATATCATTCCCGACCAAGTTAGAGTTGATCGAGAGGGGCTCGCTTTTGCCATTCGAGACATAGTGGCCCTAATACGGTTTTGGGGCTCAGACCGGGCTTTAAGGTGCGTTCGAATCGAGGTCATTGATCCAATGGGGTATGGGTTAGGCGCTGTATTTCAAGGCCAGGGTCCATGGCCTTATCCTATATGTTACCACGAGGCTAGGGTCCAAGTCCCAATGGGCCCAGGGCCTTGCCCCGTACAGCCTCCCCTTGATTCGTGCTTGGCTACCTAGAACGAATCAAGGATAATCTGAACGGCATTGGTGATCCCTCGGGTAGCCCAATTGTCGATTGTTAAGTGAATAGGATGACCATCAATGCTTTCTTAAAAGCAGCGTTGTGCCAGTCTATCACATTCATCAGTAATTATAAACTGACGATTCGTGAATTGTCTAATAGTTCGTGAACCGAGCCCACGCATGTGGGGGTTACCAAAAGAGATTAGAAGAGTTTTTTCCGCCTCCTTCTTCATTAAATGCTTCTATCCCTATAAATAGCTTTTCCTGAATTCCCACACCAGTTTTTACATCCTCTCTTCTTCAGTTTCCTCTCAATCAAGCACATTTCTTGAGCATAGTTTTCCTGTGTGTAAACTCTTCAGCTTAGATCATCATTTCCTAGAGCCCACAGTAAGTCTTCTTTACTCTTCCCTCTCCTTTCAATTTTTCTTCATTCTTAGAGTTTAAGAATGGGTTACTCTCATCTCCTCACTTTTGAAGCGTCTTTGGCTAGTTTTAGAGAGGCCTATGGTGTTCCTGGGGATGTTGATATCACCTACTGTCACGAGGGCGATATTACCCTCCAGAGGTGCACTGGTTCAATTGTAGCCTTTTTCCCTTTGATGGCTATTCTAAAAGATGGGGTTAGGTTTCCCATGGACCCTCTCATTATAGGTACCCTTAGGTTTTATGGCCTGTGCCCTAACCAACTCCCCCCCAATTTTTATCGAGTTGTAAGTTGGGTATGTAGACTAAACCAAATATACAGGTTGCAACTAAACCATAACGATATCAACTTTATATACAGTTTATGTGGCAATATTAGGTCCGATTACTATTTAAAAGTTAGGGATGTACGGGTACGGCTTATATCATGCCGTTCCGACTCTAATAGAAATTCAACAAGAGAATTTGTCAGGGTGAGCGACAATTGGCTTACCAATGAACTCCCCTACCCACTTTCACCACGTGATGTTGGTCGGTACCAAGCATTTTTACTTGCTACAATTTTAACGCTTTTGTTCATTTTACCCTGACATTTACTAACTGGGCTTTTTGTTGATTTGGTGCAGAAGGGAAAAGGTTTAGACCAGACCTCAAGGTTGTGCACGTGAGGGATCTCAATTATGTACTTAGGTTGGAGATCTTTGTACACACAAATGGGCAGCTTCGGGCGTCCCACTTGATACTCGGTTGCAACCCAGTATACTCTACTTGGCAACCGTTTAGCCAGGCTTTGTTGGTAGACAGCTCCCTATTATCGTACATCAACATTCGGCATGCCAACTTGCTCTCTCCCTCTTTAATAGTTGGTGAAGCATGAGACCTTGGTCCCCGTTACGTTAGAAAGGGATCTTTAGAACTTGTCAGAGATACTTCAGTAGAGATAATTTCAAGAAGCCGTACTGTTCATCAACCCATTGAAAGACCAGAAGATCCAGCCCCCATTCAAGTAGCCGAACTAGCAGCAGCCGAATCCATACACTTTTCAGAAGTAGAACCTAATTTCGGTGAGGAAGAAATGGTGACTAGATGGATGATGACCATTGACTGCTTCGTGCTCGGCGCTCGACTAGTAGTACAACAGCAAGAACTCCAGCGTAGAGACCCAACTCCTCCTTCTCCTCCTCCTTTCGGCAGCTCTCAGAAGAGACAACGCACAGCCGAGCAACCTCCTACAGGCTCTGGGGATGCACCCTTAAGGACTCCCCCCCGAACAATGAGAGGGATCACTATCTGAGAGCCCCACGGTGATGTTCAGCCCACCACACAGGTCGGGTCTCACGTTGCATCTTCTTCGCAGCAAAAGGTAGGTTAGTAGACCACCTTCAGGCTTAGCAACGAGCCATTGTTGGTGACAACTAGTGTGAGGACATGGGCATAGGGGGAAGAGGGCAAATGGCCCAAAATTTGGCTTAAGGTTTGCTGTTACCTGAAGACGTCCATTTCTTCTCGGGCGAAAATGATGAATCGTTGGCCAGGTGTTTACAATGGCACACCATAGCGGTAACATACCTTCCTGCCCTCTTACATTTATTTTAAAGCATGTGTATTCTCATTTTTCTTTATACTTATGGTTTTTGTGCTATTAGGCCACACAGATGACCTACGTCATTGACAGGAGATTGAAGGAGACTGTAGAGGATGCTGAACGGGAAGAGGCTCTCAAAGACATCGCGATAGCCACGGCAAAGGACCAGATCAAAGCTGCTAAGGCTGTTGAGAAAAAGGCCTAGGTGTCTGATAAGGCTCGGACATTGGTAGAGAAAAGACGAACAGAGATGGAGATGAAGCTCGAGGGTACAGAACTTAAGTTGGCGGAGGCAGAGAGCCTGAGCCTCACACTAGCCAATGAGATTGCTGACTCGAAGGCAGCTTTGGAAGCTTGTGAAAACAAATGGTACAATGAAGGTTTTGCAGATGTGGAAAACTCCGCGGAGCCTATCATTCGCCAAGCTCAGAGGCATGGATTCGAGGAGGGGTGGTTGGCTGCCCTGCAAGCTATGAGGGTTCATAAAGATTCTCCATTAAGGAACCCCAACCAGATCCCCTTCCTGATTCCCCCTCCCTATGTCCAAAATCCCTCCGGCGCCATTGATAAAGAAAAGACTTCCAGCATGAGGGAATTGGTGCGGGCAATTGACTTCCATATGGAGTTAGTTGACCTAGAGGTCACCAGCAACCTCCGTGCTGGCAAGTAGCCTGACGGGGATGCCTAACTTTAGCCACCTCCATCAGCTCAGCCAACAGAGGATGTAATAGAACAGCAAGCCGAGGATGCAACCCTTCTCCCACCCACAGATCCTTCAGCTTAATACCTAGATTCAATTTCTGCTCTTTACTCTTATTTAGTTTACCTACAGTCACCGGGTTGTGGTGACAAAACGATGGTTATCTTTTTACTTTTATTTGCTTTATTATATTTGGGTATGGTGACCGAACATTTATCTTAGCTATTTTTATAAATAATCGTTGCATTATTACTGCTATGCCATGCCTTGTTTGTTTTTGTTTATTATTATTCTAAATGTTTGGGTAGCCTAATCAAGGCTTGCCTCTGATAGGTGATAAAGATGGGTTATATGGATGCCTTACCCTTTGTTTGTCTTTTAAAAAGATAGGCTATATTACTTTGAAAATGAGCACTAAGCTTGCGTCTACTCGGCAATTATGAATGAATTGGGTGTATGCTGGTGTACTTAATGAAAATGAACGCTAGGTTTCCTTTTTTGAAGAGACCTAGTATTAGGTTCCCATTTTTTACATGAAAATGAATGGGGCGGGCTTTTCGTCATTAAGAAAATTTAATGTAAGGTTTCTATCTTCCTGGCAATTAGGCTTAAACCAAGTAACAAGTTTCAACCAGAGCAATTTGATGTAAGGTTTCCACCTGCTCGGTGATTAGGATTGGACTGAGAAGTAGGCTTCTATCCTTAGGATAGTTTGATACAAGGTTTTCACCTGCTCGGTAATTAAGATTGAACCGAGAAGCAAGTTTTTGCCCTTAGATAAAATTTGAAATTACGTTTCCACCTGCTCGATGATGAAAATCGAATCGGGAACAGGTTTGTCCTTAGCTAAAATCTGAAATTAGGTTTCCACTTATCCGGTGATGAAAATTGAACCGGGAACAGGTTTTTGACCTTAGGTAAAATTTGATATTAGGTTTCCACCTATCCGGTGATGAAGATTGAACCAAGAATAGGTTTTTGTCCTTAGATAAAATTTGAAATTATGTTTCCACCTGTCTGGTGATGAAGATCAAACTGGGAATAGGTTTCTGCCCTTAGATAAAATTTGAAATTACATTTCTACCTATCCGGTGATGGAGATCTAATCGGGAACAGGTTTCTGTCCTTAGATAAAATTTGAAATTAGGTTTCCACCTGTTCGGTGGTGGAGATTGAACTAGGAACAGGTTTCTGTCCTTGGATAAAATTTGAAACTAAGTTTCCACCTGTCCAGTGATGAAAATCGAACCGGGGATAGGTTTACGTCCTTAGTTAAAATTTGAGATTGGATTTTCTTTGTGTTTGTTGACTGGGGTTAGTAAATTAATAGTGATGAAATCAAGAGTAAGAGCATATATGTATGAATAAACATCGCCCTTGTATTACTTAACATTATACATATGCCATTATACCCAATCCCTACTCATGCGTACCAACAGTTCAATGGTAAAACTTCTTTAGATTGTGAACATTCCATGGCCGGGGAAGTGGTCTCTTGTCTAAGTCTTCCAGATAGTATACCCCTGCATCTGTGATGGCAGTAACTCTATAAGGCCCTTCCCAGGTCGAGGACAACTTCCCCGAATTGGTGTCTCGCATATTTCCTACAACTTTCCGCAACACTAAGTCCCCGACGCTGAACTCTCTTGTCTTCACTTCTCGGTTGTATTGTCGGTCGAGCTTTTGTTAATACTCGGCCAGCTATATAGTCGTTGATTCTTAGTACTCTTCTAACAAATCCAAATGCTTTACTATTAACTTGTCATTCTGGGCAGGGGCAAATCCCGTAACCTGTGCACTACATAGGTTTACCTTGGCTAGTATAACTGTCTCCGCCTCGTACGTTAGGGAAAAAGGAGTTTCTTTTATGGACCTTTTGGGGGTTGTTTGGTATGTCCACAAAACATTGGGTAGCTCCTTAGCCCACCTACCCTTCGTGCCCTCTAGTCTTTTCTTCAATCCGTTCACGATCACTTTGTTTATGGCTTCAGCGTAGCCATTGCTCTGAGGATATGTTGTGGTGGAATATTTGTTCTTGATACCAAGATCACTACAAAACTCACAGAAGGCTCTATTGTCGAACTGCAACCTATTATCAGATACGAGAGACTCTGCCACCCCAAATCTCGTAACTATGTTTCTCCACACAAACTTTTTAACATCTACATCTCAGATATTAGCCAATGCCTCAGCCTTTGCCCATTTGGTGAAGTAGTCCACAGTTACTACATGAACCTCCGATTGCCCGTGGCCCGGGGAAACAAACCGATAATGTCTAGGCCCCACTGTACAAAGGGCTAGAGGCTGCAAACCGGATTTAGGCTACCTGCTGGCTGATGGATCAAAGAGGCGTGCTTTGGCATTTTTCGCACTTCCGCACGTATTCGGAAGCATCCTGTTGCATCTGTGGCCACCAAAACCCCAGGGTTATCGCTCGGTGTGCCAATGAACGTCCCTCTACATAATTGCCACATACCCCATCGTGTAATTCAGCCAAGAGCCCATTAACTTTCTCGGAGTGTAAGCATAAAAGATAAAGCCCCCCAAAAGATCTTTGTTACAGCTTATGGTCCATCGACAACCAGTACCGAGCGGCTACTCGGCATATCGTACCAGCTTCCCATCCGGCACCCAGTCCTCGGCCAAAAAGTCAATGATTGGGTCCATCCAGCATGGCTCAGACATCGCTACTACCGAAAAGGGGGTGGGAGAGGATTCCCCCTTTGTCTAGCACTCTGCCCGATATCTTGATTTCCTGAATCCACCACAAACTCTTTCCAATGCTCTGCCTTCACCAACTGCCCCAAATGATCGTTCAACACTCGGCACTGCTTGGTGGTATTCCCCTTATCCCTATGGTAAGTATAGTACAGGTTCTGGTTTCTCCTCGACGGGTCACCCCCCATCTTGTTTAGCCACCGGGAGTACAACTCATTCTTGATTTGATCCACAATCTTGTGCACCAGCTTCTTAAACGTTACATTCACTTCTCCCACCGGTGCTCCCGATTCTTGAATCCTCAAATCCTTCCGTGGCCTTGACTGAAAACCGCCTTGCCGGGGATGACTTATGGCAGGGGCTTTACCTTTATTCTGCAGCTGGTCATCCTCTAACCGTTTATATTCCTCAATGCGCCTCATCAGTTGCCTTATATCCTCGTGAGGCATCCTTGTTAACGACTCTCGTGGTTCAAAATCCTTGGGCAATCCCAGTCAAAAGGTACTTGCTGCAATTTTCTCATTGCCCTCACCGATCTCATTGTAAAGCTCCTAGTACCAGCTAGTGTAGCTGTAAAGGGTTTCCCCGACTCTCATTTTCATGGATAATAATGCGTTTACTAGTTGCGGCACCCAGCTACAGGTCATAAACCAGACACCGAATTCTTAGATTAGCTTGGCAAAACTGTGAATTGAGCCCTTCCTTAATCCATTAAACCACTTTAAAGCAGTGGGCCCGAGACTCGAAGGAAATACCTTACACATTAACGCATCGTTATGTATGTGTAAAGACATCATCTGGATATAATGACTTACGTGCTCTACTAGATCCGTCTTCCCATCGTAAGAGTTTAATGGTGGCCACGTAAATCTATTCGATATAGGGGCTCGTTCAATGTCCCCCAAGAATGGCGATCGAGCTGCCCTATGTAATGCCCGGCTCTTCGCATCCATAGCGGCATTCTGTGGTCGTCGCTTTTTTGGAGAAATCGAGTCCCAGTTTGCATAATCTTGTGAATGTGAACGATCCTGGTGTCGATGGGAACCAGACTGATGGAACCCAGTTCTGTAGCAACCTCCCACACTAGCGGACCCTTCCTCACAGTCGTCACGGTTTCTTCTCCAACGCCTACCTCTTGTTTCTAACTCCAAATCTCTTACCAACTTACACGAATGCTCAAGTTCCTCATCTTTCTCATCAAAGCGCCCATGCCCTGAAGCACTCGATATTGTCCGCTGAGTTTGATACGACCCTTCTCCAAGGCTAGACTACTCTTCTTCCCACTCACGCTCCCTACCTTCACACCTTTTTTGCCTTCTTTCTCACCAGGTATATCCCCAACAAGATCCGCAGAACCGCTTTCAGCATAACTCCTTAACCGCCCTTCAGACTTTTTCCCCGCACGAGTCTCGGTAGAACCACAGCTACGTAGGAGATTCCTACCGACAGCGCCAATTGTGCGCACCCAGAATATGGATAGTTAGCTCTACCTATACTTGGGCTTACAATCTATTTGTATTATGGGTTTTGGGTTTCCTACTATGGGTAGTCCTTTGCTCGGAGACCCAATTACACACTCTAGTTTTTGCAAAGCCTTGCCTTTATCTCACAAAGTCGCTCCCCTTGCTCTAAATATTATCACTCCTCTTACTCTCAATGTTTCCTCTCCAGAGTTGCCAACAACCCCCCCTTCCTCATTCTCTTCTCCTATTTATAGGTAGGAATGGCAATGGGTCAAGTTCGGGCCGGGTTTTTCCATACCCGGACACGACCCGCGGGTCTTAGCCCGAAGCCCGAATCGGGCCTGTTTACTAACAGGGTTTTTTTCCCAGGGCCCGGACCCGCCTCCGCCGAGCCCCGTGGGTCCCATTAAGCCCTGCTAGATTTGAGCCCAATCCACAACCCAACCAAAAAAAAAAAATTTGAATGGCCATTGCCCATTTCTCTGCGCATTTTTTTCTTTTTAGAACATAAAATATAAATTATGGAGATGAGTAAATAATAAAATTTATAGAATATAGTTTTAAACTCATTTTAAAAGGAATACTCTTTGGCCTAATCAGATCTATGATTTTCCCTTTCAAAATTACAAACCAAACACAAATTTCAGATCTATGATTTTCATTTTTCCCTTTCAGAAATTATAAACACAAACATAAACATAAACTCACATGATTGAGGCAAACTGAACCCAAAAAAAGAAAAAAAAATGGAGAACGAGGTGGAGTGAAGCTGTGTCATGCTTGTGGCCATGGGTGAGGAAGATGAGAGGGGTAGAGGACTGTGCAACAGTGTGAGATCGACGACGGTGAGGATGAAACGGAGTTGAGAGAGTAGAGAGCTTGGGACCGGTGACACTGATAGAGCTTGGGACGGTGGCAAAGGCTTGGGACGGCAGCTAGAGTTGGACCGACAGTGAGAGAGTTGGCCAATCTCGCACTGTCGGAGTGAGGGTGAGGACCGAGGGAGGGAGGGAGGAGTGGGTTCTGACTTCTGAGTTGGTGCCGAAGAAATGAAAGATTAGATTTAGGGTTAGATTATAGGTGTATATATATAAAAAGGGTATTTTTGTAATTTTAGAGTACTGGGTTTTTATCCAGGCCGGGTTTCGGGTCGAGTCTCGGATTTTTTTAATAAAACCCGGACCCGACCCGGACCCGCTTTGGGTTTTTAAAAAGAAAAACCCATACCCGACCCTATTCCTAATTGGACCGGGTAAAATCCGGCCCATTAGGATTAGGCCAGATTTGGTACCCGCGGGTCGAGCAAAAATTGCAATCCCTATTTATAGGCTAAGGTAAGTGGAGGTGTTATGATTACTTCACTCATGTGGATGGGGGTCTAATTATGTTGTTTCTAAGTGGTCTTTGTGGATGTTCTGTTGGGAACAGTGGTAATGGCATTGGAACTGGTTCCTGCCACCAAAAGGCTGTTTGGTAGCAATACTCCCCAAGGCAATATCAGACCGCTGGAACCTTGTATCCCCAAGCAATATCACTCCTGACAAGTTAGAGTTGATCGGGAGGGGCTTGCTATTGCCGTTCGAGACATAGTGGCCCCAGTATGGTTTTAGGGCTCGGACCGAGCTTCGAGCTACATTCAGATCGAGGTCATTGATCCAATGGGGGTTAGGTCAGGTGCTGTATTTCAAGGCTTGGGGCCCTGTCTTGTATGTTACCACAAAGCTGGGGTCCAAGGCCCAATGGGCCCAAGGCCTTGCCCCGTACAAGAAATTATCATTTAGTCAAGGAAGTATTGTTGGTGCAAATCTATTCCAAGAAGTGATCTCTTAATTGCAATTGTGTGATCTTGTAGCCAAAGGACAAAAATTCATATGGATGAATAATAGGGAGGATGAGGATTTAGTCATGGAAGGATTTGATAGGGCTTTTGCCAGTGTAGAATGGATTAATAGGTACCCTTTATGCTCCCTTAGAAACCTGCCTATAATCCGTTTTGACCATGGACCAATTATTCTGGATCTAGAATTCCAAGGCCCATTCAGGAAAAGACCCTTTAGATTTGAACACATGTGGCTAACCCATTCCAATTGTAGATATATGATTCAACAGGCATGGAATTTGTAGTCTCATGGTTGTAGAGCAACACAAATAAGAAACAAGATGTCAAATTTTAAAAAGATAGCTATGGAGTGGAATAGAAAAATGTTTGGAAGAGTAGAGAATGAAATCAAGTTGAAGCAGTCCCAATTACAACAAATCCAGAAATTAATCAATTCTATGGAAGATGTTTAAAAGGAAAAAAACACTTAGAAAGGAGATAGAGGAACTGTTAGACAAGAAGGAGTTGAAGTGGGCTCAAAAGGCAAGGACTAAGTGGACTATACAAGGTGATAGGAACACTAGATTTTTTCAAATAGTGGTCAAACAAAGAAGAGCTAGGAGTAGAATTTTACAAATTAAGGATGATGAAGGCATCGAGATTGAAAACATTCTCACCTCTCACTTCATGAAAAACTATGAGAGCAACAACAACATTAGTGTAGAGGATATCATCTAGGAGCTTCAGGCCTTACCTATTCTTGTCGTATCAGGGCAATAATGCAGCCTTCTCAATAGGCCAATATCAAGTGTGGAAATTGAAGATACAGTCTTCCAATTGGGCTCTTACAAGGCCCCTAAACCTGATGACATTCCAGCTTTTCTCTTTTAAGAATTCTGGAGCACAGTCAAGGCTGATGTTATCAATACTCTCCAAGCTTTTTTCCATTTAGGTTCTCTATTCAAGCCTTTCAACCATTCCTTTACCACCTTTATCCCTAAAATTAACTATCCTGATGAGGTTACACACTTTAGGCCCATTAGTCCATGTAATGTCATTTATAAAATCATATCCAAAATTCTAGTTAATAGACTAAAACCTGTCATGGACAGCATCATAACGCCCTATCAAAATGCTTTTATCCAAGGAAGAAATATTTATGATAATATTCTTTTAGCTCATTAAATTCTTGATGTCCTTAGGAAAAAGAAAGGGAGAAAATTAAGTTTTGGTGCTTTAAAGATAGATAGGAGTAAAGCTTATGATAGGGTTAGTTGGAATTTTCTGAAAGCAGCCCTTTCTGTTATGAAATTTGATTCAAAATGGATTAACTGGATTATGGAATATGTGAACTCAGTATCCTACACTTTGCTTGTAAATGGGAACTTGACAACTTCCTTCACACATGCATAGAGATCAAGGCAAGGGGACCTTTTGTTCCTCTATTTATTCCTAATGTGTGCAAACATCATTTCCATCTCCCTTGTTCAGGCTGAGAGTTTAAATAGGATCAAAGGGGTGAAGATAGGGAGGAGTGGGCTGTCCTTTACTCACCTGTTATTTGCTGATGAATTTTCTTTTTTTTCTTTTCTTTAGGAAGGACAAACATTCCTTGGAAAACCTGCAGAAAATCTTTGACTGGAATTGCAAGGTTTCGGGACAGAGAATCAAAATTTCAAAATCTGACCTATATTGTTCCCCCAATATGCCTATGCATGATCAGAACTCCCTCGCTAGAGAACTCCAAGTAAATCTAGTCCAAAATTCTAGCAAGTGTCTTGGGATAAACATCAAGTTGAGAGGTAATAGAGTTGTAGATTTCTAGTTTTTAATTAACAAACTCAATTCTAAACTACAAGGATGGAAAGCAAAGCTTCTTTCCCAAGCAGGCAGAACAACACTCATTTCTTCAGTCTTGCAATCTCTAGTTCTCTACCACCTTACACTTTCTCATGCTTTAGGGTGCCTGAATATGTCTACAACAAAATGGATTCCATTGCGAAATCTTTTGGTGGGCACATGAGCAGGGGGAGAAAAAACTTCATCTTATCAATTGGGATAAAATATTTCAACCAAAGAGAGACGGTGGATTAGGACTTAAGAAGTTCAGTTTCATGAATCAATCCATGCTTGCAAAACAATATTCGAGAATCAGCCAAAATCCTAACTCTCTCCTAGCTAAGACTTTCAAAGCTAAGTATTTTCCTAAAGGATCAATACAAGAATGCAGCCCCAAACCACACCATTCCTGGATTTGGAAGAACATCATCAAGTTAGAGAACCCTAAGTTGAGAAAAGGAAAGTGGAGGATAGGAAGAGGTTTTGCTATACCACTTAGTCACCAAAGCTAGTCCAGTCAACCTACACTGAATCTGGACCAACCATGTTTACCTACAGGCACTGTGGGAGACTTGATTGATCACAATACACATTCTTGGAAGGTAGACTTGGTTAGATCCATATATCCTCCCTCAGAATCTTCTGAAATCCTGCAAATCCCCATCGCCAAAACAGATTCAGTTCAAGACAAACTCTTCTGGAAATATTCAAATGATGGAGAGTATAAGGTCAAATCTGCCTATGAGATTTTGGTCAGTGACTGCTCTACTACTCAGAGGCAAACTCAGTCACAAGAAGGGGTGTGGAAAATGATTTGTGGTGTTAAAGTTCCTCTAAAAATTAATACCTTTGTGTGGAAACTCATGCATGATAGATTGCCCACCCTTCTTAGCCTAAATAATAAAGGAATCACAACCCAAAGCTTGTGTCCTTTCTGCAATGAAGAAGATGAGTCTACCACACAACTTTTCATGTTATGCCCCTTCACAAGAGCTTGCTGGCATGGTTTAGCTTTAGCCATTCACTCATTTGATTTCAACAACACAATAATCCAGCAATGGCTGACTTCTCTTCTCAACAGATACAAAAAAAGAGAAGTAGATTCTATGGAATACCTGCAGGCTATTTTTACAACTCCTTGGACAATTTGGAACCATAGGAATCGGGTGGTCCATGAAGGAATAAATCCTAATCCTATGGATGTGATCCTAACAGCACTATCTCTGTCTTGCAGGTACAAAGAATCCTTCAATGAGCAGCCAAACTATAACAGCAGTCCAGGAATAACAAAGGCAGAACAACAACCAGCAGCAGGTCAATGGCAGTCAATCATAAAGATTGTAGAAGCAAGATGCAAAAAGCCAAAAAATGTTCTTTTACCTATGAAGCAGTTAATATGGAGGGAGTTCGTATTTTCTATGGAGTAGTTAGTAGTGCAGCCAGGTCAACACGTGGGGCAATGTTTGAAGCTATGGTGGAAGCAGGCTTCAGAGCAAGTAACCATGGGTTTCAACAAATTTTGATTTTAGGTGATAGCCGAAGAGTAGTCCAAGCCTTTAGGAAGAAGGCACCAGATTGGCTAGATAAAACTAAATTGGCTGATCTAAATTTTCTAACTCAAACAGGACTTATCTGCAATGTGTTTTTAGTACCCCATTTCATTGTTAAACCTGTTTGGTCTATAGCTAAAATGGCATGTAGAGTGCCTATGAACCTTTGCTAGTACAACCCAGCCTTTTTGTAACTTCTGTTTCTAACTCCCTTTGAATGGTATATATAAAAAAAAAAAAAAAAAAAAGGTTTTGTTGAATCACAAATCAGGGTACGTAGGTAGGCTGTGGCAGCTTCATAGATTTGGTTGCTATTGAGATCACATTTCTCTTCAATGACGACAGTGACTTGAGGCATAGAGAATCTAGAGAGCCAGTTTAGATAGATGGAGACGAGATAATTGCTGACTACAGAAGGTATGTGTTCTTTTACAAATGGACTTTGTACAATCACAACAGCAGCTGTGATAAATGATGCCAAGGATATAAGCATCTCCCTGAGAGTAAACATGAATAGAGGGTATGATGGTCTACCAATCACCTCTTTTAAATCCTGTATAATTGAGAAAAATGTGGTCAATGATACAACTTCTTTATGGCTTGAGGGCTGCAATATTATTGGAGTTTGGGGTTGAACATCATGTATTTCTTGGTTTTGTTTATGCAATCTGTTTAATATTATGAAAGTTTTGAGTCACTTCATAAAAACGACATCTGCCATAAATTTGTTGGGATAAATTGTAATGCCCCAAGTCAAAAAAAATAAAAAATAAAAAGAGAGAAAAGTCAGATTTTCAGAGGCTGTTTGGTTTGTCAACTGAAAACACAGTGTTCAGTGTTTAGACACTGAACACTAGTGTCCAAAATTTGAAACAATATGTTTGGTGATAGTGTTTAAAATAGGGCTGTTTGAAAATAGTTGCTCAAAAACCTCTGTTTAAAACATATTTTTTGAAACATGCTCGGACCACATTTTAAACAATGAACAAGCGTTTCTGATGGCACAACGGTAATAAAAATTAAATTCAGTTTTCACTGTACCTGAACCCATTGATCAGCCTTTTTCTGAAGTTTGTCTCCTCTCCTCTCTATCCGCTAAGGTTTCATTCCATCTTTTTCTCATTTCCCCTTCCCCTTCAGCTCTGTTTTACTCTCCCAAAGCACAAACCCGAACCCCTAAAAATTATCAACTCACCTCCCTTGACAAACCCACCATACCTCCAGCAAATTCCCATGGCAGACCCATCGTCGGCAACACTTCAGACAGAGTGACCACAAACCCATCTTCCTTTTCTTTGATTTAATTTATTCTTTAGTTTTTTTTTTTTTTTTTTCTCGACAACACACAGAACACCACAAACCAGCAATCACAACCCTCAAAAACACCAATTACAACCTACAAGATCTCAACAACACAAATTGGAACCCACAAATACACAACTCACAGATAGTCACGGCAAAAATTTTGTTTTCAATTCTTCCTCTCCACCGCCAAAATGCTTCTTCCTGGATCGGTTTCACAGAAAATCGGTCACGCGAAGAGGCAAATCGGTCTCGCGGCAAATGAAGATTTAAAGAAAGAAAGAAAGAAACGGAAAAGAAATAAAGAAGAAGAAGCAGAGGGAAGAACTACACCTGAAGATCGGTGAACGGAGCTGTGTATATCTCGGGCTGAAGGTGCTGATCGGCGGAGAGCTCCGACGAACGTAAAGCCCAGCCGTGGATCTTCTTTGGCGTCGATGGAGATGAGGACGTGCGTGGGTTTGGCTTTTTCGTTTTCTGCTCTGAGGGAAGACTTTTTTTTTTTGACCGATTTCTGCTCTGGGTTTGGCTTTTTTTTTTGCTCTGAGGGAAGACTGAAGGCTGATGAGAAAGGGATAAAGACAGAAGAAAAGGAATAAAGAAGGGATAAAAAACAGATTAAAAAATTATTATTTAATACGTTGTCAGCTTTTTTTATCATTAAAAACACACATACCAAACATATATTTTACATTTTTTTTAACACTGAAAAATATTGTTTAAACTATGATACCAAACACATTTTTTTGTTTTATTAACACTAAAAACACGTTATTCAACAACACTTTTTAAACCATAATTTTCACAACTTTTTAAACAACAATTTTTGAAAACTATTGCCAAACGGGCCCTCTCCCACATGCTACCACCTAACCCATCACTCTCCGCTAGGGGTGTCAAATGGATAGATTTGGGGTGGACATAATTGGGTTGGGTATATAAAACCTATTTACCCATTAAAACCCATTTAACTAATTTAACTAATTTCTTCTATCCCAAATCCAACCCAAGCCAATTATTATGAGTAAACCCCAACTCACCCAATTACCCAATTGCCAAAATGCCACTAAAGTGAAAATAAACAAAGTACTCTAAAAATATTAAACAAAAATTATAGTTTTATGGATCATACCCAAAAAAATTCTTCTTCTTCTTCTTCTTTTTTGCTAATTAAAAAAAATACAAAAGAATTTGCAAATTATGATATTTTTTTTTTTTGAAAAGTACTAACATGTTACGAAAAATCATTAACCAAATTAGCCTACTGTATCTAACATTCAATAATTAACATGTTAATTTCCTGAACAAAACGCACATAGCAAACCAAAGTTGAAGCAAATCCATAAACTTCAGCAAATTTTTCGTAATTCAAAATTCAAAAAAGAAAAAGAAAAAAAGAAAACGAATTGCTTAGTGCACTATTTGGTTGCCGAGAAAGAAAGAAGAGAAAAAGAAATGATAGAAAATTTGACGGACCTTGCAAAGAGTGTAAGCGAGTGCGGAGCTGGCGACGCCAGCAACGACGATGATAACCTAGGCATCAGCGGTGCTAGCGGATCTACATTCTCCATTATCAACGGCCGCAGAGATGCAGTTCATCGCCTCGGTTTGCGCGTTTGTAGAAGAATCTCTAGCGACCTTTTTCTTCGAGGCAATGAAGCTATAAATCGCAACGATGAGCGCAAAAGTTGAGACAGATCAGCCGATTTTTGAAAAAGGGTCATTATGCTCAGAGAACCGGTGTCGGGGCTCTGGTTTACCTCACTTCTATGCTTGAATATCTCGCCGCTGAGGTATCGCTCTCAGATCCGAAAATCTCTCTCTGTTCGTTTTGAATGTGTTCTTTGTGATTTTGTGTTTGGTAGGTCAGAAATTGATGGAAAAAATGAAGGAGAATGGATATTTCTGTTTAGTGAAACTGTTTCTTGCTCTCTAGCAAACAGATTTTGGTAGACGTTTTGACTTTATGGTGTTTGGTTGGTGAGAAAGTTAGGGAAAATGAAATGCAAAATTTAGTTTGTGAGTAATAGAAAAATTAAAATGGAAACAGAAATGATAATTTTTAGGCGAAAATGGGTAATTACCCATCAAAATCGAACTATTTAGTTAATAGGGTCCGTTTGGAAACATATTGGCAAACTAGCAACTCGAGCCTCTGAGGCTCGATTTTGAGACCCTAAATCGAGTTTCTAAGGCTCGATTTTCATGCATCGTTCCTCTCCGATGTGGCGCTTTGTCCAGGTGGCATCTACATGGAAATCGAGTCTCTAAGACTCGATTTACATTTAAAACGAAAACAAAAAAAAAAACTAAAGGGCAGCAGGAAAAGAAAGCCCAGAAACAGAGAAGAAAACCAGAGGAAAAGAAAACCCATAAACAGAGAAGAAAGCCAGAAAACCACAACGCGTTCATCAGAGAAGAAAGAAAAAAAAAAAAAAAAAACCCAGAAACAGTCGCGCGGCGAGGCGACCTGGGTCGCGCGCGGCGACCTGGGTCGCGGTGCGACCTGGGTCGCGCGGTGCGACCTGGGTCGCGCGCGGCCTGGATCTGTCGCGCGGCGACCTGGTCGCGCGCGGCCTGTGTGTGTCGCCATTCCTTCTTCTTCTTCTTCTTCTTCTTCTTCTTCTCTTTCTGCATTTTGGGTGATTAATATTTTATTTTTCGGTGGAAATCGAGTCTTAGAGACTCGATTTTCATGTAGACGCCACCTGGACAAAGCGCCACATCAGAGAGGAACGACGCATGAAAATCGAGCCTCTAAGGCTCGAGTTGCTAGTTTGCCAATATGTTTCCAAACGGACCCTATTAACTAAATAGTTCGATTTTGATGGGTAATTACCCATTTTCGCCTAATTTTTACTGTTTTTCATGTTCTCTCTACATAATAGGGTTTGATTTCTCATGTTAGAATTTGTTTGGACACTGAGAAAATTGAGGAAAACATGATTGGAGGCCGAGAAAATGTGGGAAAATGACACGTCTGAGGGCTGGGTTTTTTTTCTTTTTCTTTTTTTTAAATTATGGTAAGGGTTGGGTTGAATTTAGGTATATTGTTTTTGGGCTAAATGAGACTCAGTGGGTTTTTAGTTAAACCCAATAATCACTGGGTTTAATTGGGTAGGTTTGGGTTTAATTAGAGTGGGTGGACAAATGGGTTTGGGCTTCCTTTGCCACCCTAACTCTCCACCACTCAATCTCACTACTCACTATCTCATTCCTTCTTGGCTGGCCAACTCTCCTCACTTTGTTCTTTCTTTTACTTTTTCTTTTTCTCTCAACACAACACAAACTCTCCTCTCTCTCCCTCATCTTCTCCCACCGGTACCCCACTCCACACCACCATATCCACCATCATTTTCCGGCAACATCATCGGAAAATCCTTAAAAATCTCTAAGCACCATCACATCTTTTATTTGAGGTAAATATTTATAATATTTTTGGTGGGTTTTATACTTTTGCTTGAGGTTATTTTTATCTAAGTTTTGATAATGATACCCATGTGATTTGTGAGCTTTGGAAGTGATATTCATGTGTTTATATGTATGGGTTTTGTATTGGTGGAATTATTTGATAAGTGAGTTTATAGTTTTTACAATGGTAGCTATCTAAATGGTGAAGATTTGGGGGTTTTGGCTTTTTAATGGGAAATAGATGGTGAATATAATTTTTATTAATTATTTGGAGCTAGTTAAAGATTGAAATTGTTTGTTTTGGGGGATATTTTTATTTTTGGTGTCATGGGTCTCTTGTTGATGTGGTGTAAATCTTGTGAGAACTGCTTATTAATTGTTGAGGTTTTGATGTTAGAAATAATAGCTTGGATGATTCACGAGTATAATGGGATTCTATGCCTTGTAATTTTATTTGGTTGAGAAACTTTGGAAGTGGAAAATATTATTTGTGAGGTTAAATACTAGGCTGGTTTAATTAAGTGTTTATTTGGCAATTCCTAATTTGTAGCTAGATACAATTTCAATCTTTATGCTTATTGTGATAGGTTTGCTTGATATTGTTTAGGTTCTAGCTAATCTGTTTTGGAGCTTGGAGAATTAGGCTTTTGCAGGTTATAAGGTAAGTAGCTTTTTAATGAGATTTTTGGAAAATAACCATGTTGTATAAATGTTTTTTTTTTTTTTTAGATCAAACATATTTTGGAAAATTATATATGGATATATGTTTACTTAAAAATGTTGTGTTGTGATCCTATTATACATTATTATATATGAAAAGTGCATCATATTTGGTATTGCATTTGGGCAAATGCATGAAATGTTGACATGGAAAAATGAGCATCTTTTATTTAATCTTTAATAAAGAAATCATGGATTTTATGGTATATTAAAAAACTTAAAGATGCTTATCTTGTCATGTTATTTGGGAAATTGATAGAAAATCTTTTTGACAAGAATGAAGTTGAAAACCTTACCAACTTTGTAGAAGTTAGATTATTTAAGGTTTTTCTGAAATTACCTAGATGTAAATTATGTATTTGAAAGTACATGTATATCTGTGAGCTTTATGTTGTTTTAACCTTATGCCATGTGTGATTTTCCGGTAATCACCCGATTTGGTTTTCGTAGTCTTTGTGACAATAGAATCAGATCCAGGTCAGTGATTTTTCACTTTCGATGACACGTTCTTCCCTGCTGCCCATGGGGAGAAGAGGTTCTTTGATTGTGTGTGGGTGAAGTTGTTGCCTATGGGGCCAAAAGACCACATGCAAAAGAGGTCCTATTTGACGCGTTCTCCCTACTGCCCATGAGAGGAGAGAAACTTTGAGGATTAGGTGAGGTTGCTACCCATGGGGCCAAGAGACTGCATATCAAAGACGACAATATCATGTCAGTTATGAATGGGTGGATCTCCTTATCAGTCTATGTGGTAGTGTAGTATATTTGTGATAAATTACCTTATGTTAGATTTTATGACTTTGGAATTATATTGTTGGTGCTTATAGATTATAGTATATAGTTTCATGGTATTAGTTTGAGAAACTTTGTATTTCTTCATTTAATCTTGTCACATTATTATTGAAAGTGATCTTGCAGGATTCAGTTAGAAATTTCCCAAATTAAAACATGATTTGTAAACTGTTTATCATCATAAAACTTGCATTTCCCCCACCTCTATTAATTATGCTACTTACTGGGCTTTAGCTCATCCCATCTCTAACAGTTTTTCAGATCAATTAGCCATATCTTGGGTATGGAGCTTACTTCTTTGGTGATGATTAGAGTGCTACGTTAAATTTGGAGACTTGTGTTGTAAATGGTTGGTGACTTGATCTTGTTATATTTAACGAGGTCATGATTAATTCTATCGGAGGTTGGTCGCTTGAGGTATGTTAGCCTTAGGTGTGGTAGGTGTAGAATTGACGTTAAGGTTCCTTATTCTTGATAAGATTGTAATTTTGTGTAATCCAAATGGAGTTTTGTAATATATTCATGTATTATGTGGAGGTACATGATTTTTAGTTATTATTCGTAAATGTGTTGTAGAGTCTTGACTTGTAGTGTGGAGATTTATGGTTATACATTTTTATCCTGTGGAAAAGAAAAGAAAAGAAAAGAAAGATCTCTTACAGTTAGAATTGTCAAAAAGGAAAAAATCTGCAGGTACTTTTGAGATGTATTTCTCATGCTTTGAACCATTGCAACAGAGAAGTATAATATTTCATACATAGCCATACTTATTGCATATATTTCATCCATAAACCCATCACATGCTCATTGCATTCTCGAGTTCCTTTTTTTTTGTTTTTTCCTCAAGTAGTTCGACAACTCCTCTTAGAGCAAAATCGGTATCTTCAGTCCTTGAAAGTTCCTCAGCAATTTCAGCAGGGGTAACCTCTACTTTCTCAAACAATGGTTCAATCTGTCCATAGAGTTGGTGGTCACCATTGATATCAAGATAAGTAGAAGCCAACTGCTTGAACCCATACATGCTGCAATATGACATGTTCACACGCATGTCCATGCGGCCTGAGCGAAGCAAAGCAGGATCAAGCTGGTCAAGTTGGTCCTTATGATTGGTGGTGAATACAATAATTCGCCCATTTCCATTGTTCGACCATAATCCGTCTATGACGTTCAATAAACCCGATAGTGTAGACTGAAAAAAATAACATGATAGTAAATATTGTTAGATGAAATCATAAGATAATGTCATTAGCAACAGTTAGTGTGATAGAACTGGTGAAGCAAATAATATACTAGACTTTATTTTTTGATATGTCCTGACTCCTGAGTTGTCATGCCAGTTAACTTTATATATAATGGACTATTTGCAACTAGTTTTTATGAGAATAAAGAATGCAAACCTCAGCCTAACTATTCTTCTTTTCTTCGCCTCTTTTTTCCAACTGTGCACAATCTATATCCTCAATTACCATCATTGAACGATTAGATATTGAAAGCAATATTCTTCTCAAGTCTGAATCTGACTTTGTTCTTGAAATGTCCAAATTATAGATATCAAACTTGAGGTGATTAGCCATGGCAGCAATCAAGGTTGATTTACCTGTACCCCCAGAGGGCCGTAAATCAAATACCCTCGCTTCCATGCTCTGCCAACTTTCTTATACCACTCCTTTCTTTTAACAAACCTGTCCAGATCTTCTTTGAGGATCCTCTTCAGCTCTGGGTCCATTGCCAACTTCTCAAATGTAGCTGGATGTTCAAGAATAATAGAATACCCTTCACGAACAGTTTGAACACTTTCAAATTCACAGCTATAAAGCTTTACCACCCTTCGTGCTTCTTGTATAGCCTTGGAACAAGATATTACATGAGCTAAATAAGAGCTAAGCACAACCTTTTTGAATTTCTTTTCAAATGAAAGCTCAAAATATGTCAAAAGACCATCGCCATCCTTGTTTGTTTTTTTTTTTTTTTTTTTTTTTTTTTTTTTTTTTTTTTTTTTTTGTGGCACATGACTTCCATTTGAGCCAATTAATGTCTTGAAAGGAATCCATAACCGATTGACCAATTACAATATATATCAACGGTTAGTCCCTGTTGCCTACTGGTTTTGCTTACTCTGAGACGGTTTAAGTTTGATGAATCACCAATCTTGGAACGTAGGTAGGTTGCGGCAGCTTCATAGATTTGATTGCTACTGATACCACATTTCTCTTCAATTAAGAGAGTGAGTTGAGGCGTAAAGAAATATTTTCCACAGATGGAGACGAGATAATTTTTTACTACAGAAGGTGTGAGTTCTTGTACTATGGGACTTAGTACAATCACAATCACAGCTGTGAACAATGGTTTTAATGATGAAAGCAGCTCCATGAAAAAAAACATGGTTTGAGAATATCGTTGTTTACCAATTACCTCTTTCAAATCCTAAAAAATGAGAACTATGGGTTAACGATACAACCTTTTTTATGGCTTGAGGGCTAGAATATAGGAGTTTGAACACCTAGTTTTAATTTCTTGGTTTTGTTTATGCAATCTGGTTAAAATTATGAAAGTTTTGAGTCACTTCACAAGGAGGACATCAGCCATGAATTTGTTGGGATAAATCACCATCTATGTGTTAATAAATTTAAATATAACCTTAAGCACAAAAAAAAAAAAAAAAAAACACTTAAGCACCAAGAAAATTAATAACACTAGCCTCTGAGCACGCGCTCACGCGCGTGCTCAGAGGCTCTTCTATTTTTTGGGTAAGGGTTAATTTAGAGCATTTATTATAATTTGGGATTATTACATTTTCCAATCACAAAAAAAACTAGGGGTGTGATGAGTGTCATGTGTGGAGAAATAATTTTCCAATTACAATAATTTTTCATCACAAAAAAATCTAGGGGTGAGCACGCGCGTGAGCGCGTGCTCAGAGGCTAGTTTTTTGCTAATAAATTTTGTAAGGTTATATGTAATGAATAAATAAGAAAAGAGGAAAATTATCTTATGAGAGATTCTCATGAAACCTCTCTCCTACATTATGTGTGGGTTTCCTATACTGTCGTTACATGTCTCCCACAAACCCACCTAAAATGTTTTTTCTTTTGATATGTTTGTAGTCATTTTGTTTGGAATTTTTTTTTAAAGCTTCATAAAATTTATTTGTTACTAAAATTTTGATCCGCCTTATATTTTTCTTTTTCACAATCTCCCTACTAAAATGTTTGGATAATCAAATTTAATGGTTACTAAAATATACTCAGAATTATCTATATCACTCTTAGCTAACTTGCACTCTCAAATGACAAAAAATAAAAAATAAAAAATAAAAAGGGAATAATATAAAAAATAAAAAATGAAGAATATAATGCAACATAAAAAATGAAAAGAATTCTAAAATGAAAGAAAGAAAATAATCAAACAAAATGGTATATGCCATTCAGTTAGTAAAATGTAAACAAAATGATTTCAAAAATTTGTTTGTGCCCTCTACTAAGTCCACAATCAAAAGGTAGTTTCTCAATAAAATGAATAAATGCTAAAAAAAAGTCAGCTACTTACAATACATAATATTTACTTTTAAAAAAATACATCTCTCTTAGATCAAAAGCCAAGACAGTCAATTGTTCTCCCATCTTGCTAATATCCTCATGTTCTTTGCACATGTACATAACATCTGCAAGAAAAAAAAAATGGTAAGACCTGGGCTCCACACAAAGCACAAAATGGTGTTGTAGAATAGAGGCCACAGATGCAAATGTTCAATCCGAAATAAAACCAAATAAATTGTGCAAGCAAAGGAATGATCAAGTGGCACAACCATCCATTGAGTTCCATTGATTTCCTTATGAAATCAAAGAATTAATGGGATTTTGAGGAATGCTCTACATATTGGGTTCCATAATTTGCTAACAGCACCACACATGGTCTTGCCTAGCTTGCAATTGAGATTAAATCCATTTAAATTTTTGTTCAAAAAAATTCTAAAATAAATTTATTACAACATAAATAAAAAAGAAACCCTACTCACCATATATTCTGTATGACAATGGTTGCAACCCGAGGCATTAAAAATTGGATAACAATGAATGGAACTCAAGAGAAGACACGTTGAGAGCAAAAACAGATACAATATTTTAAAGCATCAATTGAATGTAAGAAATAGAAAACTAAAAAACATTATAAGTAAAAGAATAATATTTTCTTATATACTTATCCGGATAATCTTGGAAGTCAAGTAATGAAGTCTTTTGTTATTCCAGTGCAGTAATATTCTATTCGGTTTTTTTTTTTTTTTTGATATATCCAAAAGAAGAAGAAGATGAAAAGGAAGGAGGATATAACATGAAACTTAAATAAAATAAAATAAAAACTGGATAAGCAAAAGAAGTTAAAGGGAAGTTAAAATTTTTAAATTTGATAGTAAAGCAGTTTCTTAGGAGTAAAACATGGGAGAGTGGAATTCAAACAATTTGTTAGGAGTAAAATGTGGGAGTGGAATTCAAACGTGCTAAGGTTTTTTTTTTTTTTTCAAAATAGAAACGTGGTAGATAATTTTTTTGATACAACGTGGCTTTTTTCATTAGGTTTTTTGTTTTCAATTTTTATCAATTTAAGATTTTAAACCATTTCTTATGATTTAGAGATAAAGATAAGTTTATTAAATTAAGGATATTTCATTAGGGTTTTTTTTTTTTTTTTAACTGAACGTGAGGTTTTTTCTAAGAATAAAATATTAGAAATTTTACTATTTAGTTGTGTTTTTTTTTTTTACTCAACGTGAGGTTTTTTTTAAGAATATAATATTAGAAACATGTGTTAGAATAAGTGGGTTAGTAGAAGTGTTCCTATTTTGTAGGTAATGTTTTGTCAAATTTATCTAAAATTTAGGACTCTTTAAATTGATAATTTTACATGTCTAACCCTACTATTTTACATGTCCATTCCAATGACTCCTCAATGCAATCCAAAAAGTTTGTGCATATGTGAACCTAAGAGAGATAAAAGAATTAGGGAACCAAGTTTTTTTTTTATTTTTTTTATTTTTTAACTTTAATTAACAAACCAACGTTAGCATGCATGTTATTAAAGAGAAGTAAATTTTTTTTAAATTTGATAGTAAAGCAGTTTCTTAGGAGTAAAACATGGGAGAGTGGAATTCAAACAATTTGTTAGGAGTAAAATGTGGGAGTGGAATTCAAACATGTTAAGGTTTTTTTTCTTTTTTTTATTTTTTTTTTTTTTGAATTTGAAAAAAAAAGGGTTGGCCAGAGTTTTTTTTTTTTTTACAAAACGTAGGATTTTTTTTTTCCAAAATAGAAACGTGGTAGATAATTTTTTTGATACAACGTGGCTTTTTTTGTTTTCAATCACCACCAACATTTCAAAATTAAATTTTAAAAAAAAAGAAAAGAAAAAAAAAGAGTTAACGTGATACATATATATAAAAAAAAATAAAAAAATAAAAAAATAGAACTCAAGGTTGCTACATACCTAAATAAAAAAATTTAACGCCAAAAACATATACATTCAGTCACCGGGGCACACCAACTCGGAGACTCATTTCAAAATTAATTTAAACATTTTTTTTTTTTTTTTTTAAAAAGGATAGTTTAACATTGATCATTAAAAAAAAAAAATGTAGACTCAAAGTTGCTACCTAGCCTAAAAATAAAAATTTAACACCAAACATTAACAATGATGGTAAAAATATATATATATATATATATATATATATGAAGAAGGAAAAAAAAAAAAGAAGTGAAGTGAGGAAGGAGAAGGAAATAGTAATTGATCATTTATATGAAACTATTTTTATTTCAATTCAAATTTTTTAAATAAAATGTAAACAAAGGCTATTAAAGGAGGTAAGGGAAGTCATACTGTTTAACTGTTTACGAATGATTTTGAATGCTTCTTTTGTAGCATAAGGCAGCCCTGTCTTTGGATCACAATACCTACAACATGAAATGACAATTCATTAAGAAGTGCAATGGTAGAGTATATGAAGGAACCATTTATTTCAAAATTACATTTAAAAAAAAAGAAGAAAAAAAAAAGTAGAACTTAAAGAAAGTCAATCATAAACAAGAGAAAAGAAAATAAAGAGGAACTTGTAAAAAATAGAACCTGAAAATTTGTTGAAACCTCTGACAGTAAATGTCTTTAATCTGAAGAAAAAGAAAGGAGGATGTAGAGCTAAACTAAATGTCTTCAATCTGAAATAAAAAATGAGAGAGAGAAAGTGAGATAGAAACTGCAAAGTGTACGTGAGTTTGTGGTTTTAAAATGTAGGAGTTTTAATTTACATATCTATCCCCGGTTGTTGAAAACTTGTAAGTGGGTATGATGAGGGTATCTTAGGCATGAAAAATGTGGAATCCAAACAGAGGAAGCCCCTTAAATAGTAGTATAGACAAGAACACATTAAGTGAAAAACAATCAAATATAGAGGGACCAATCTGCTACAATAAAATTGGAATGCAATGCCCAAGTATATGTCCAAGACTCCAGGTTAACAATAAATTTTAAAGATACAATAATACCTCTCTAGAAACTCAGTGAAACCAAGATCGCAACAAGATCTCTGCTCTGAACAAAGCACCTCTTCTTTTTTTTTTTTTTTTTTTTAGATCTTCACATAGCTTAATTTGACTCTGCACGTTACACTCTATTACATCCGTGTTTATAGACCCAGCTACCTCACCATATTCCTGAGCTTGTCTCACAAGGCTAAGGCAATTGATGGGAAACTTCATGTAGTTGAGTAAGATCCAAATGTGGGGCTGAGAGCCAAAAAAGGTATAAAATAATATTAATAAAATATCTAGCCTAAGCACGCGGTTTTGTAATTCATTCTATTAAGAGTTTGTTCGGGATGTGATAAAAAGTTTAGCTTATTTGAGTTTTTAGTTTTTTTTAATTGATATTATTTATGAATTTTATTGTATTTTTTGGTACTATTTATAAATTTTATATTATTATTAAACTAACTTTTAACTTTTTTTTCTATACTTTCAACAAAAAATTTTTAATTTCTATTAAATAAGTTATTCCAAAATAAACCCTTTACATAATTAAAGAAAGAAGACTCGTTTATGGTTAGATTTTAGTCCAAAACTTTCATTCATTGTTGGTGGTTACTCCACCTCCTGTGTTGTTAAATAAAAAAAAACCACTAACTTCAGGATCATCAAACAAATAAAAGACAAGAAGGGAGAAGTGTGATTCAAAAAAGAAGAAGGGAGAAGTGAAAGTGGGGGAGTCATATCAAAACAAATGATGTGATCAGCTCCTATTCTCTCACAGTACATTAATCAAATAGCTGATATACATCTTTAGCTTTACATAGCTTTTTTCAAAGAACGGAAAATAACCTCCAAACACTGAAATAATATAACAAAATGAAGAATTGAAAATCTGTATTTTCATTAATGAATTAAATGGATTACACAAACTATATATATACCGATCTGTACAGGTGTGAACACACAAACTAACAAACTAACAAAATTAACAAACTGACACACGTGCAAGCTACAAGACTAACTAACACTCTCATGTACTAACACTTAAGTAAATACCCATACACATTAAGCTACAAATCGTATGTGCATTATTCTTCTCTTTCATTGACCTGCCGTTTATGCTCTGCTACAGAATCAACATCTCTATGTTCAGTGTTTTGATCCTCTGTATCCTTGACTTCTCTTCTGCTCTTGCTACTGATCTTGGCAGATTCACTTGAACTCTGATACTCCCCCTCAAGAGCAGCAGGGGTATGTATATTAAGCATTCCCATTTTACAAGTAAGAGTTGAAAATTGATTGTAATTCAAAGCTTTAGTAAGTAGGTCAGCTAACTGATAGTTTGATCTAACATGATTCAACTTAATCACCTTTTCTAACACCTTATCCCTAACCACATGACAGTCTATTTCTATATGTTTTGTCCTCTCATGGAAGACTGGATTGGAGCCAATATGCAACGCAGCTTGACTGTCACAAAACAGCAGAGCCTCCTTTTCATGATTCACTCCAATGTCCTTGAGAAAGTATAAAATCCACACTATCTCACATGTTGCTACTGCCATGGATCTGTACTCAGCTTCAGCTGAGGATCTTGATACTGTGGATTGCTTCTTGGACTTCCAAGACACTAGAGAATCACCAATGAAGATGCTATAGCCAGTCACTGATTTTCTAGTGTCAGGATATGCAGCCCAATCTGCATCAGCAAATCCTTTCAGGTGCAGGTCTGTGCTAGAAGAGAACATGAGTCCTTTGCCTGGTTCACCTTTCAAATATTGCAACACTCTTTGTGCTACACTCAAATGTGGTCTTCTTGGCTTGGACATAAACTGACTGAGTTTATGGATAGCAAAAGTGATGTCAGGTCTTGTGATTGTTAAGTACAAAAGCCTGCCCACAAGCCTTCTATAATGACTAGGATCCTTAAGTTCTTCTCCTTCAAACTTGCTCAGCTTTAAGTTGTGCTCCATGGGAGTCTTAGCACACTTACAGCCAAGCAATCCAGCATCACTGATTAGTTCAAGGGTGTACTTCCTTTGACAAAGAGCAATTCCTTTGTCTGATCTTGCAACCTCCAAACCAAGGAAATATTTCAAATCACCCAAATCCTTAAGCTTGAACTTATCATCCAGCATGACTTTAAATTTGTCCACTTCAGCATTGTCATTGCAAGCTATTAAAACATCATCTACATAGACCAAAAGAATCATGAAAATGTCATCATGTCTTCTGGTAAACAAGGAGTAATCAGCTTTGGATTGGATGAAACCAAGCTGAATCCAGGTGCTTGAGAATTTGGCAAACCATTGCCTAGAAGCTTGCTTGAGGCCATAGATGGACTTATTGAGCTTACAAACAACCTCCCCCTGGCTGTGAAACCCCTGTGGAAGAGCCATATACACTTCTTCATCCAAGTCACCATGAAGAAATGCATTATTTACATCCAATTGGCTAAGAAACCAACCCTTAATGGCAGCAACAGCAAGAACAACCTTGACAGATACCATTTTAGCCACGGGAGAAAAGGTTTCAAAGTAATCAATGCCCTCCTTTTGTGTGAAACCCTTAGCCACTAATCTGGCTTTATATCTCTCAATAGAGCCATCAGCTTTATACTTGATTTTGTAGACCTATTTGCAGCCAATGGAGCTCTTACCAGCAGGCAAGGGTGCCAATGTCCAGGTATTATTAGCTTCAAGAGCTGCTATTTCAGCAGCCATGGTAGCTTGCCATTGGGGATCAGACACGGCTTGATGGTAAAATTGAGGCTCAACAAGAGAAGAAATGGCACAGCAATAGGCTTTATATGAGGGAGAAAGATGGTGATATGAGACATGAGAAGAAAGGGGATGAGCAGTACCTAATTGGGAAGAAGATAAAGGCTGGACAGAAGTAGCATAATTGCAATGGAAGTCCTGTAAATAAGAAGGTCTTGTAACAGATCTAGTGGACCTTCTAAGAGGGACAGGAGCTGCAATAGGATCAAGGGATGTTTCTGGAACTTCATCAAGTAGATCATCATCAATAGTATGATGCACTTGAATAATAGAATGAGGAGTGAGGGTAGGAGTTTTGGACAAAAGAGGATCATCATGTAAGTGAGAAACAGGAGAAACACATGGTAAAGGTAATGAAGTGAAAGGAATAGAGTCATTGGAAGAATGAACATAAGGAAAAATAGACTCATGGAAAACAACATCCCTAGAGACAAAAACAGCATGAGTGGCAAGATCATAGAGCTTATAACCTTTGACATTACATGGGTAGCCAAGGAAAATACATTTTCTTGCCCTTGGTGAGAATTTGCTTCTATGATGAGCAATAGTAGAGGCAAAACACAGGCAGCCAAAGACTTTGAGGTGAGCATACTCAGGAGGCTTATGAAATAGAAGCTCAAAGGGTGTTTTGTCATTCAACAAGGGGGAAGGAAGTCTATTGATTAGATAGGCAGCAGTCAAAACACAATCACCCCAAAATTGCAAAGGAACTTGAGATTAAATTTGTAAAGCCCTAGCAATGGAAAGTAAGTGCTGGTGTTTTCTCTCCACAACAGAGTTTTGTTGTGGAGTATAAACACAGCTAGTTTGATGGATAATGCCATGGGAATTAAGAAAATCAGACATGGCAAATTCTTTGGCATTGTCAGTCCTAATGGATTTAATATGTTGACCAAATTGTGTAGCAACCATAGTATAAAAGGATTGAAAAAGGGGCCTAACATCAGATTTGGATTTCATTAGGAAAAGCCAAGTGGCTCGGGTAGCATCATCCACAATGGTCAAAAAATATTTATAGCCATCCAAAGTAGGGATAGAATAAGGTCCCCAAACATCCATATGAACTAAATCAAAAGGACAAGCACAAATGTTATTATTGAAAGGAAAATGTAATCTTTTAAGCTTGGCCATAGGACAAACTTGACAAGTCTTATTACAAAAGGATTGAATGCAAAGATGGAATATTGGAACCTAAAACTTTAAGCTTCATATCTGAAGGATGTCCTAGTCTTGCATGCCAAAGAAAAGAAGATGCAGAACTTGCAGTGGTGGTTGCAGAGAAAGGAAGAAAAGAAGCATTGAACTTGTGATTGCTTAAGTAATGAGCAAGTGAAGAGTGAGGAATGTGTTGTAGACTATCACACTGCAGCAAGTACAGCCCATCAACAGCCTTGCCCATCCCAATCGTTTTCCAAGGTAAAAGGTCCTGGATAAAACAATAAGTTGAAAGGAAAACAAGGCAATAAGGCTGGGATAATGTGAGTGTACTGACAGAGAGCAGATTGAAGCTAAATGAAGGAACACAAAGAACATTAGTGAGGGTGAGTGAAGGGGAAAGGACAACAGTGCCTATATGAGTGACTTGAGCTGATTCCCCATTAGGCAAGTGAACCAAAGACTGTATAGTAGCAGTAATTGAAGTTAATAGATCAACTGAACAAACAAAATGGTCTGTAGCTCCAGTATCCAAAACCCATGTCCACTTATCATAAACTCTTCTATTTACTACTTGTGCAGAGAAAACACTATGAGAGAGATCAATACCTGACATTGGAGCACTAGCAAGTGTAGAAGATGATGTTATATTGGCTATTGAAGCTTCTTTGACTGGAGCAGAGGGTATAATGGATGAAGCAGAAGCTCCAAATAGTGCAAAAAGCTGTTGATACTGTTCCGGAGTAAAGGCAGTCTGATGGTGCATTGGTGAAGCAGCAATGGGTGATGCATCTGAAGATACTTGATGAGCCATAAATGGCTTATTCTTGAACTTAAAACCTGGTGGAAAACCATGCTTTTTATAGCATTTCTCCATTGTGTGACCAGTTTTGCCATAATGTGTGCAAGTTGGTCTTCCCTTCCCTTTACCAGCATTACCAAGAAATGAACCAAGATGTTCATTGGACAACTTAGCAGCCAAAGCAGTGGAATCAACCTTAGCAAAGGATGTGTTAGGTACTGATCTTTGTGTCTTTTCTTGAATTAGCAATGAGTAAACTTTACTAAGAGATGGAATAGGATCCATAAGCAAGACTTGAGATCGAACTTGGGAGAAAGAATCATTCAATCCCATTAAAAATTTCATGACAGATTCTCTTACTTGCAGATCAGTAAGCCTCTTGTTAATATTGCAAATACATTGACCACAGGTGCAAGAAGGAAATGGACTAAGGTTTTGTAATTGATCCCAAAATACCTTCAACTGAGTGAAGAAGTCAGTGATAGACATTTCTCCTTGATGAAGCTCTGCTATGTCCTTTTGAAGATTAAAAACTCTAGGTCCATTTGTTTGGGCAAAACGATTCTTCAAGTCATTCCAGATTTCTAAGGTAGTATCTTCATAAATGATGCTTGCTTGGAGCTTTGGTGAGACTGAATTGGTTAACCATGTCCCAACCATGTTGTCACATCTTATCCAGGCCTGCACATTCGAAGGAGTTGATACCAATGGTGATGAGAGAGTCAAAGTTCCATCAATGAACCCTAGCTTATTCTTGGTGAGTAAGGCTTTTCTTACTGCATGAGCCCAGGCTGAGTAATTTTCACCACCTATCTTGGTGAGTAAGGCTTTTCTCTGCATGATGCAAGAACAGAGGGTCATCCATTGGAGATTCTTTTGAAGATGAAGAAGATGGATTCACAGATGTGGAAGCATCTGTTGAACCATTTGCATTCGTAGCAGAAGCCATAGATGGCGAGAATGAAGAATAAGATTTCCTAAGAACTAAATTTCTCAAGAACAGAGAGATTTTCTCGGGAAAATTTGAGAAAGAAAGAAAATGCAAAACCCTACAGGAATTTGGAAATTTGCTCTGATACCATATAACAAAATGAAGAATTGAAAATCTGTATTTTCATTAATGAATTAAATGGATTACACAAACTATATATATACTGATCTGTACAGGTGTGAACACACAAACTAACAAACTAACAGAATTAACAAACTAACACACGTGCAAGCTACAAGACTAACTAACACTCTCACGTACTAACACTTAAGTAAATACCCATACACATTAAGCTACAAGTCGTATGTGCATTATTCTTCTCTTACATTGACCTACCGTTTATGCTCTGCTACAGAATCAACATCTCTATGTTCAGTGTTTTGATCCTCTGTATTCTTGACTTCTCTTCTGCTCTTGCTACCGATCTTGGCAGATTCACTTGAACTCTGATAAATAAGCACCAAAGCATCTCCGATGCCACCAACTCTCAAAGGTGGCTGAAATTTGCGAAAGCGTTAAACGCTTTAGTATCAATTAAATATGAACACTCAATAGTATTATGGCCGTAACAGAATAAGAGTAGGGCTGTTACACGAACTAAAACTATATATCCTCCATTTTTGTAAAAACCACCCTCATCATCCTTTAAAACCAATAACAGAAAGAAGCCCCACAGATCTCAAACACAGAAAACCCACAGAGAATAAGAAACTCACAGCAACACTTTCAAAAACGTGGCCACAACAACGAAAACAATCACAGGTACCTCACAGCAAAGGCAGGGATAGGAGATTAAGAGTGGGAGTCAACATTACCAGCAATTAAAATAAAGTGATCAGAAGCAAATAGCAGCAACCATAAAAAGCGTAATGCAAATTATCCCTTCAACAAACATGTAATTCTTTTTTAAAACAACATCATCTCCCACAAACAGTCACACAATTTGCAAAGTACATAATCAGATTCACAGCAGTGCACACCCACACATTGATACTATACATATTATTTCACTAGGAAAAGAAAAACTCGGAAATGAGGGGAGGAACAGATAAGGATCACCACCAGCAGCGAGTCACTGAGGGTCACCAAGACGAAAAACTCAAATGCGATTTGACAAGTGCTAGAATGGCTTGGGAATATTACTAATTCCTTGAGAACACGAACCATCTCTTTTGAAATTACCCATCAGTTAAGATTCATTTGGATTTATTCACTTTGCCTCTGCAGCCTTTGCATCCTCAATTTTTTTTTGCTTGATAAATTTGACAAATCCTTCAGCATCAATATCAGTATCACCACTGTTCAAAAGTTGCTCTACCTCTTTTTCCTTTGCATTCTCAAGTTTTTTCTGCTTGAGAAATTTGACGAGTCCTTCAGCATCAACATCTATATCAGCACTCTTCAAACGTTCCTTTAACTCTGCAGCCTTTGCTTTCACATGTAACTTTTGCTCGAAAAATTCGACAAGTCTTGCGAGAACAACATCATCACTACTACCACTACTATTCAGAAGTTCCTCTGCAATTTCAGCTGGGGTAACCTCTACATTCGCCAACAATACTTCAATCTGTCTATAGAGTTGGTGGTCATCTTCGATTTTAAGATAATTAGTAGCCAACAACTTGAACCCATCTATGGTGCAATATGACATGTGCACGTGTACATCCATGCGGCCTCGGCGAAACAAAGCGGGATCAAGCTTGTCCTTATGATTGGTGGTGAACACAATAATTCGCTCATCTCCACAGTTCGACCATAATCCATCTATGACATTCAATAAACCCGAGAGTGTGAACTGAAAAAGTAAAAAGAAAAAAAGAAAAAAAAAAAAAAAAAACATTACGGAAAATATTGTCAGATAAAATCATTAGATAATGTCAATTGCAAAAGTTTGTGTGATAGTACTGGTGAAGCAAATAACATATTTAACTCTATTTTCTGATAAATAGTTATGCTAATTAATTTTATACATATATACTAGACTAGAGAATGCTAACCTTAGCGGAAGAAGCCTTATTTTGTTGCCCTCCTTTTTCCAACCGTGCACAATCTATATCCTCCATTACCATTATTGAACCATTAGACGTTGAAAGCAATATTTTTCTCAAGTCTAAATCTGAATTTATACTTGAAATGTCCACATCATAGATATCAAACTTGAGGAAATTAGCCATGGCAGCAATCAAGGTTGATTTACCGGTACCCGGAGGGCCGTAAATCAAATACCCTCTCTTCCATGCTCTGCCAACTTTCTTGTACCAATCCTTTCTTTTAACAAACCTGTCCAGATCATCCTTGAGCATCCTCTTCAGCGTTGGGTCCATTGCCAACTTCTCAAATGTAGTTGGGTGTTCAAAATTGATAGAAAGCCATTCACCAAGACCACTTCCACCCCTGCTATAAAGCCTTGGCACCCGTTCTTCTTTACGAATTTCCTCAGCACGAGCTAATAGATGAGGTATATAATACTCAAGCACCTTCTTTTCGTGTCTCTTATCAAATGAAAGCTCAAAATATTTCGAAACAGTTTCACCGTTGTGTTCATTAATTTTTGCACGTGACTTCCATTCGAGCTTGATGCCTTCAAAGTTAGCAATGATCGAATCTTCTCTCGCAATATCTTTTTTTTGGTAAAAATCTTCCCCCACAAAATCAAAGACTAGTTTCTCTCCCTTAATTGCTCTTCTACATTTGAAATGCCTTGGTTTTCGTGAAACACTAAACAAGACACCTACGTAAGTTCTGGCCGCTGCATAGAGTTGATTTTGACTGAAACCATCACTCTCTTCAATGATCATTGTAAGTTGAGGAAAGAAATAATCTTGATAGTTTGAGAAGAGTATACTCCTGACTGCGGCTATGCGATCTGTTAGTATGGGGCTTAGTACAATTATAACAGTAGCAGTGAACAATTGTGCCAAGGATAATTGTGCCAAGGACAATTGTGCCAAGGATTTAAGCACCTCCAAGAGAGGAAACATGGTTTGAGAGTATAGTCGTTTACCAATCACCTCTTTCAAATCCTGCAAAAATGAGAACGTGGTCAATGACAACTTTTTTAATGGCTTGAGGCTGCAATATAGGAGAATGGCCACCAAGTATTTCTTGGTTCTGTTTATGCAATCTGGTTAAAGTTACGAAAGTTTTGAGTCACTTCACAAAGATAACATCTGCCATAAATTTGTTGGGATAAATCTCCACCTTATGTTTCAATAAAATCTAAATATAAACTGAATTAAAAAAATTTTAAAAAATCACGCAAGCAACAAGAAAATTAATCACACAAGAACATGCACACTACATTGAAAACCTTCTATTTAATATAGAGGGAAAACTTTACTATTATAAAATGCAATGCTCGAGTTTATACCCAAAACTTAAGTTCATAATAAATTTTAAAAATACAATAATACCTCTCTGGAAACCCAGTGAAACCAAAAATGCAGCAAGATCTCCACTCTAAACAAGGAACTTTTTTTTTTTTGTTGTTGTTGCTGCACACAGCTAGCAATCTCTGCATGCTTCTCTCTTTGGATCCCATTTTATAGCCCCTGTTGCATCACTATTCCTGAGCGTGTCTCACAAGGCTAAGGAAATTGATGAGAAACTTCGTGTGTAGTAATTGTAGTTAAAAAATAAAAATAAAAAAGAGGTAAAAATTATCTACTTTGAATGACGCGGTTTCGTAATTGATTCCATTTAGTTTTACATAATTAAGAACATGAGATTTAAGCAATAAATTTAGCTTTTAATTTTTAATTTTCTTTAACTTTTATGTATTTTTTTTTTTTAAACATTTTCAAGTACACTTTCAACAAAAAGTTTTCAGTAAAAAAATTTTCAAAATTTTCATGGTAATTACTCCACCTCTTGTGCTGTTAAATGGTCCTTGATCAAGTAATGTAATGTAATTGAATTGATAGAGTGACTTCATTAACAATTTTCATGTTTTATTAATTGGTTCCTAATTAACCGGTGCATGCATGAAACTAACTAAATTTGAAGAAAATATCATTATATTTGAGCTGCAACAATAAATGGATAAAATAGAATTCTACTTATTAAGAAAAGTATTATGTCAACAACATTTTTACAATAAATTTTAGATGATAAATTATTATTGATTCTAATTTAAACTTATCATTGAAATTACTTTTTTGTTTATTAGCAATAGCTAATAAACGTTGCAAATTTGCAATCATCAAAATGAATTAAAAATTCGTAATCATAAATGTAGTAATGTTGTATAACTAAAATATGATAAAAACATTATAAATTTTATTATACAAATTTTATAAATTGATTTGGTATCACAAATTAATGTGCTAAGAAATAAACTTAACATGAGTGATGATAGATAATAGGAATATATGTTACAAATTTGATTACTTATTACAAAAATCAACATCTCTCCAAATCAAAATATATATATATATATATATATTGATATTAATATTAATTTATTATAAATTTTAAATAGCGCAAATCATATTTTAGACACATCAATTTATATAAAATTTTATAATAATTTTAGTATTTTCACTACAGTTTCCACGGAGGCTCAAAGAGTTGAGATTTAATAAAATTCAGTATCTACTAGCAATTTCCTTGTTCTTTCAATAAAATTTCCATTACATTTAAATGGAAAAAGAAAATTGGGACAATAAAAACTTCACTGCTGAGACAACAAACAATTTGGATACTAAACACTAAGAGTCTGTTTGGTTGGAGAAACACTAAGAGTCTGTTCGGTTGAAGAGGTGAAAAAGTGAAAGGATAAAAAATAGGAAGAAGATAAAAAAAAGTGGGAAGAGTGAAAACTTTTTAGTTTTCCCTCACTGTATTTGGTTTGCAAGTAGAAAAGTAGAAGGATAAAAAATATAATTTATATAAAATTATTTTCATGACCCTAATAGATAAAAAGTTAACAAATAAGAAAAAAAAAAAATTAAAGCACCAAAAGTACTGAAAATGACAAAAATCTAAAGAATGAAATTATAAAAAAATAAAAAAACTAAAGGTGATTGAAAAAAAGGAAAAGGAGAAAAAAAATTAAAGAAGGAAATTTATTATTAAAATAAAAAAGAAACCGCTGACATGTAAAAAAATGACAAAATGTGTATAAAAAAAAATGGTAAAAATGCAAAACTGATCCTCTAATTTTCACATTTTTTTTATTTTAGTCTTCTAACTTTTAGTTTTGTCAATTCAATCATCTAACTTTCATTTTTTGTTAATTCAAGACTCCGTTACTGCTGCCATTAAACCCACTAAAACGATGTCGTTTTGCATGTAGTTTTTTTTTTTTTAATTTGAAATTAAAAGAAAATTCTTAAAAAAAAAAAAAAAAAAAAAAAAACACACACACACGTTAAGGGGAATGATGTCGTTCCCCTTCCCCTAAATCAAAGCAAAACAAAGGAGGATTCAAATCCTAACTTTGAGTGAGAGTTCTTCCTTTTCTTCCTCTTCCTCCAAATCCCAGTTCCAAAAGTTTCTCGATCGCCAGAGAAGCATTCGAGGTTTGTTCCATTCTTCTCTTTTTCTTTGCTCTTTGTTTTGGCTTTATCATAGATGTTGAATTGAAGGTTTTTTTTTTTTTTTTTTTTTTTTTTCCTTTTTGGGTTTTGGGTTTTAACAAGAATGCAAAGTGCCAGTTCGAAGATTAACCCTGAGGTTCTGAAATCTATGATTGTGTCTGGTTCAGTGAACAATGGCTCAGGTTCAGTGCCCTCGAGTCCAAATAGAGAGCAAATTCTCTTCCCTGTTTTGCTTGTCTATTCTACTCCTACACTTAGGTACCACAGTGAATGGACCTTGCCTTGAGATAGTTGGAATGAAACCCTTATACAAAACCATAACCCCCTCTGTCCTTAGAGTCTTCATGGCACACCCATCACCGAGGCAGAGCACACCCATCACCGATTCAGTCAAGGTAGAGCAACAAGGGTAGTGGTGGTTTACACAGTAAGCAGGAGCGGTCTCGCCGCTGGTGAACTCAGTCTCTCTCTCTCAAAGTTAGGATTTTAATCCTCCTTTGTTTTGATTTGATTCAAGGGACAGTCGTCGTTCCCCTTATTATTTTTTTTTTCCAGATTTTTCTTTTAATTTCGAATTAAAAAAAAAAACCACATGCAAAATGGCATCGTTTCAGTGGGTTTAATGGCAACAGTAACGTAGCCTTGAATTGACAAAAACTGAAAGTTAGAGGACTGAATTGACAAAACTGAAAGTAAGAGAACTGAAATAAAAAAATGTGAAAGTTAAGGGGTCAGTTTTGTATTTTTGCCAAGAGGAGTTTTTTGTCCAAACATTTATCTCCTATTTTCTTTTTGATTGGAAGAGAAAACAGTTTGACGAGTCTGGAAAGAAAACACCCGAGTCCTACAATTTTTTTTTTTCTTCCTTCCTTCCAACTAAATACTCACTAAGTGTAAGTTTGGATCCACGTCCGAGTTTTACTTTTGCGTTTTGCGTTTTGCTTTTTTTTTTTTTTTTTTTTTTTTTTTTACACGCGTTTCAGGGGACAAGCGCAACAGTAGAGTACTGTTTAGTACTGTTTGGCCCTGTTTTTTTACTTTTCTGTCAATCAGTGGATCCGTGCACTGTTCATAGACCCACAAATTTCATTTTTTATCAATTTTTTCATTAAAAATGGGTCCCACAGTACTATTCACACATTTAAAAATTATTTTGCTACAATGTTTTCAGTTTTCAGTTTTCAGTTTCAGCAAAATAAGTTCTATCCAAACACATCCTAAGTATGCGTTTAGATAGAGTCTGCGTTTCACATTTGCGTTTTCCTTTTTTTTTTTACTTTTTTTTTTTTTATAATTCAGAACAGTATTTTCACATGGGTTTTGTCTGTCAGTGGGTCTCATGTACTATTTACAGGACCCACAAATTTCTTTTTTTAGCAACTTTTTTATTAAAAATGGGTCCCATAGCACTATTTACACATTTAAAAATTATTTTGTTACAAGATTTTTAGTTTTGAATTTTCAGCAAAATAAGTAGTACCCAAACAGACCCTAAAAACATCATTTCTTCACTCTCATTTTTTTTTTTATCCTCCCTATTCCACCTCCAACCAAACATACTTTTAAAAGCTTTCTTACTAAAAAAAAAAATCGTATTCCAAATTGCCAAGTTTTGTCAAAAATTCAAATATGAGCTCGGCCTTGGCTGTCACAAGACTTACAATAGGCTTTTGCTTTTGAAAATTGGTGTTCAGTGTGTCTTTTCTGACGGGCTGAGAGCCTGACAAAGAAAATTATTCCTTTTTGAGTGAGAACTGAGAGGGTGAAGACTGCTAAGAGCATCTCCAGCAATGTATGTATCCGGATATATTAGCTAAAATTTGGAGAATTTGTGCACTGTTCATGCTCCAGCAGATTCGGTACAACTGGATTTTTTTTTTGGCTCATGAAAAGTAGCCCATCAAGTCTGATGGGCTACTGTACATCAGCAATCGAATTTCTTGGATTAAAAAATTATACGAGCTATTATTATATCAATTCTTTCTCTCTCCTCCGGATTTTTTTTCTCTCATTCTCTCCGTTTCTCACATAATCCAAACACAAAACACAAAACAAAATCCAATTCTTAAAATAAAGTTGAATCAGAACAAGCAAATATGAAAAAAAAAAAAAAAAAAAAGAACAAGCCAATCTGACCCCGTTTCTCACATAATCCAAACACAGAACACAAAACAAATTCCAATTCTTATAAAATAAAGTTGAATTAGAACAAGCAAAAAAAAAAAAAAAAAAAAAAGAACAAGCCGATCTGACCCAGCCTGGTGGTGGGGAGGAGGACGAGCGGCGGTGGGATGGCAGACGTGGTAGTGCATGGTGAACGCCGATCTCCCAGTCTTTCTCCTCTCTCTCTGTCTCTCTCTTTTCTCTGATGAGAAGAGCAAATTTTTTTTTTTTTTTAGGAACAGAGAAGAGCAAATGAGATGTTGCTGGAACGTTTTGGAGGAGAAAAAGAAATAAAAGAAGGGGGATAGAGGACACGTGTGTGCAGGAGAATGAAATGAAAGAATAAAAAATCCTGATTGAGAAATTCTATCACAATATTTTCATAATAAATTTTAAATAACAAATTGTTATTAGTTAATATTGACGAAAAAAAATAATTTCAATGATGAGTTCAAATTAGAACTAGTAACAATTTTTCACATAAATTTTGTTGTGAAAGTATTGTGAAAAATATTGTAAATGTAACACTTTTCATTAAAAAAATATAATTATTGGGAATAAATATAAGAAAAATAAATGATGATAGAAAATAAATGAAGAAATAATATTTAAAAGAAATAGAAAATAAGATAAAGAATCTGTTAGAAGTGTATTTAAAAAGTGGATATATAAAAGTTAAATATCATTATTTATTTTTTAAACAGTACCAAAATTTACTGAAGTTGTTGGGATTGAGACCTAGGTATTGCGCCTGTCTCAATCCGTGTTTAAAGCGTGTCATAGAGAGGAAAATTTTTCTTTTCTTTATGAGAGAACAGCGTGTGAAAACTGATAAGAAATGATGAGAGAGAAATTTTGGCAATTGAGTGGGAGCTTCAAATGTGGGGCAGAGAGAAAAAGATTGAATAGTATGTGATCTTGCGCCTGTCTCAATCCGTGTTTAAAGCGTGTCATAGAGAGGAAAATTTTTCTTTTCTGTATGAGAGAACAGCGTGTGAAAACTGATAAGAAATGGTGAGAGAGAAATTTTGGCAATTGAGTGAGAGCTTCAAATGTGGGGCAGAGAGAAAAAGATTGAATAGTATGTGATCTGATTACTTGTGCAGCACGCTCATTACTATAGCACAAATTACGGGGCTGGACTTACTGCAGACATGCGCAAACAACAAAATTTATAAAACAAATGATTGATATGGGTAATTCTTCCACTTACGAAAAAAAAATTTATATTAAAAGATTCTTAATTAAAATTTTTATTTGTTTTTCAAAGAATATTTTAATTTTTATTATTAATGAGATTTGAGAGCCGTAAATGTAATCAAATCAAAGTTTTAGGAATTTATTTCGTTTGTTTTTATCTTATGAGAAGATAATTTTTTGAGTTTTTCGGTGTTTAATAGCATAAGAAAAAAAAGATAGTTTTATAGAAAAAAAAATTTAAAAATTATTTATTTTCTAGAAAATATTAACATCTAAACAAAAATAGATAATGTTTTTTCTTTTAAATTTTTAAAATTTAAGTTTTTAGAATATTTTATATATACGAAGATAATTGGGCATATGTATATATATAATTCTTTTACGGCATGAATAAACTTATAAACATGGTTGGCTTGGATTGAATCGTTTATACTTTTAGGCCCATTATGTGATTTGGTTGGTGATTTTTATTTATTTAATTATTTATGTTATTCCTTTTGCTTTTATTCATTTTAATCATATTTATCCAATTTAAAAAATACATTAATATTATGCCCATGTAATGCACCACTTAAAAAAGAATTATATGTACTAATTAAAGGCAAATTTAATACATTGAGTTCTACCAAAGACTTTGTAGCTAAATTGGTATCAAGAGCATGTTTAGTATTATAAAAATTTTCACAACTTTTATAATGAGTCATCACGTGACTAGTTGTGAATGATAAAGAAAAATTATTGGATTTTTAAGGGTCTACATCTTTATCATTCATAACTCGTCATATAAAAAATTGTGATAAAAACTGAGAAACTTAATGAACTGTTTGGTAGAGTGTTTTGAGCAATAGTTTTTAGTGTTTAAATAAAATTACACGAATTTTCATATAATTTTTTATCCACACATATTTCTAAAAACTATAAACAAAATTACTAAAACAACATTACCTAACAGTCCCAAAATTTTGAAAGCTTGAATAATTTGATACAATTATTAATTTATTTTTTTTTCTATATATTATGAAATTATGACTAAAACATTTCACTTCTTCAAAATTTCATGAATTTTCACTGCGATTAACTTCTTTATATCCATCAAGAAACTATAAATAACAATTTATTATCATATGAACCGACAAATTTTCAATGAGAAGACGACTGCGAATGTGAAAACTGGGAAGTTTGACGGAAATAACAGAGAAATGTGTGGGCGAGAGCAAAAGAGTAAAAAAGATCAGACCTTGTGACTTGTGCAACACGCTCAAAGTCATAGTCATTGATGTGAACAGCTTAGCCAAACAGAAAATGCCCACCTCACCATCCCAACGTCATACAAAATAAATTATTGCTATCTTCTTGTTTTACAGCATAGTGTCAGAATCTTTCAAATAACCCATTCGCGTTTGTTACAGACTGGCATTCCCACTAATGACTTATGCGAATGCAATAACTGTGTTACAATTTGATCACGTGATAAATCGTAAGCAGTAAAAGAGTGATAATGACGTCATAAGAGTAAATTACGATACAAATTATGCAACAAATTGTGGCACTAACATAACTCCTTATTAATACACACTCTTTGGTCTTTGCACACACATAAATAGTAATTAAAACACAATTAATTTTTATGTGAACAAAAATGTGTATTAATATATGTATAGCATAAATTTTCCATTACGTATTTTCTAGTGTTGAATTTTTTTAATAAAAAATAAATAAATATTGACTCATTACTATGAATCATTACAAAAGGCAAAAGAGGAGAAACTCAACCCAACAAGTCTCTTCGGATAAAATAGGTAACTAACCCTGATATTCTAACTATTCAGTTAGATGGTTCAGTTATGAAAGTAATTTGCTTTTTAGCATCTCGAGTCTCTTAGAGTCGATTTTGGTCTGTAAATCGAGTATAAAAGACTCGATTTCCATGGTCTGATCTGGCATTTTTTCCACATCAGATTAGTGGAAATCGAGTCTTTTAGACTCGATTTACAACTATTATATAACCTACTCCCAAAATCATAAAACAGAACCCAGAACCCAAATCTCTTTCAAATTTCAAATGAGCCTCGTTCTGGACCGCCGGAGAGATCGCCCAAATCTCTTTCAAATTTCAAATACCTGAAGAGATCTCTCCGGCGACCCAGGTCGCGCCAGGAGCGCGACCCAGGTCGAGCGGCCAGGGTCGCGCGACCCAGGCCAGCGCGATCCAGGTCGCGCGGCCAGGGTCTCGCGACCCAGGCCAGCGCGATCCAGGTCGCGCGACCCAGGCCAGCGCGATCCAAGTCGCGCGGCCAGGGTCACGCGACCCAGGCCACCGCGACCAGGGTCGCGCGACCCAGGCCAGTGCGACCCAGGCCAGCGCGGCCAGGGTCGCGCGACCCAGGTCGCGCAGGCCCTGGCCGTGCGACCCAGGCCGCGAAGCCTGCGTCAGTTTTTTCTTGGGTTTTCAGTTTGATTTTGTTCTTGGGTTTTTTGAAATGAGAATGGGAGAATGACGAACAGACACTTGAAAGTTTGATTTGATTTTGTTCTTGGGTTTTTTGGAAGTTTGAGAAATGAGAATGGAGAAGAACTGTTCTTGGGTTTTTTGGATTTGGAAATTTGAGAAATGAGAATGGAGAAGAACGATCCAGAATATGTGTACTGTAGATGTAAATCGAGTCTTAGAGACTCGATTTACAGGTGGACCTCTCCTGACACAAATGCCATCTCGGACCCGATCAAACCATGAAAATCGACCTTCAAAAAGTCGACTTATAGGCCAAAATCGACTCTCTTGAACTCGAGATGCTATAAAACCAATTAGTTTGATAACTGAGCCTACTAACTAAATAGTTATAAAATTAGTGTTAGTTACCTATTTTATCCAGTCTCTTCTCTAAGGGCACCCGTGTTACGTTATTCTTTTTTTTTTTTTTTTTTTTCCAAGTGTTATTTTAATGTACCTAAAAATTACCATATTTGTTTTAACATAGCATTAAAAAATACACTTCATATCTCGTCTCTTACTTATACATCACACATTAAAATAACTTAAAATAAAATCAACATTTTCTTTTAAAAAAAAAAAAAAAAACCTCAACTACTAAATAGAGAGACATTAGTTAGAGGAGAGAGAATAAGAAATAAAAGAATTAAAAAAAGTAGCATTGAGCTATATTGCACTTCTACTAGTAGCTCAAAATTAAATTAGCACATCCAATGCTAGTGCTCAGTAACTTTGAATCTCTACAAACTTTACTCAAATTATTGAAAAGAGAAATGGAAATAAGCTTGGCGGAAGAAAGACCCCACACACACACACACACACATGCATCTCTCCCTCTCTCTCTCTCTCTCTCTCTCTCTCTCTCTCTCTCTCTCTATATATATATATATATATATATTAATAGCCAAACCTCAAAGAAATTCAATTAGATTTTAATTGGATTCTCAATTTTGCACCATGTAAACTATTTAATTTTTAATTTTATACCAAATGAATTATTGAGTATAAAAATAGAAAAGTCCAAATTCAATTATATTTTAAATTGGATTTCAATTGGAGTCTAATTTTTCATCACATGTCCATTTAATTTTTAAATTTTTATGATAAGTGAACTATTTGGTGCAAAAATTGAAGAGTTTAAATTCAATTAAATTACACACACACATATAATGAGAAACCATAATATATTTTAAATAGAGCAAGACTTAGGTACAGTACTTAGGTCATGTTCCTTAAGTTCCCTTTTTAAGATTCTGCCATGTGAATTTTTTCTCATGAAAAGAAAGTGTATTTTTTAATTAAGTAGCCACATGACTAAATTTTAAAAAGAGAACCTAAGAAACAGAACTTAAGATACTATACCTAATTTTTGTCTTTTTCAAAATGTATGATTTAAAGAAAATGTAAATTAATACCATGTATAATTTGAATATCTTCTCAAAAAAAGTTGTATTTTAAACTCTATAATTTTTATTGTTTTTAATTGTATCCGTGCATATGCACTGGGTTACACACTAGTATGTGTGTGTGTATATATATATATATATATATAGAGAGAGAGAGAGAGAGAGAGAGAGAGAGAGAGAGAGAGAGAGGTATAAGTATATATAACTACAAAGTAAAGACCTACACATGCTTAATAAAATTTAATTTAGCTATATGAATGAAACCCCATTACATATACCAGCTTTGCTTGGCTGCGTTGATTTTATTAGAGCTGTTTTAGTTAAAGGAAAAATTATAATCATAAACATATGGTAATATAACTAAAAATATGCTAAAAATATTACAAAATTTATTATATAACTTTTACAAACTGGAATGACACTAGAAACTAATGTGGCAAAAAATAATTCCTCAAAAAAAAAAATTTTAAAATAATAAATAAATGAATCATAATGGAAATATTACAAATTTTATTACATAAAACTTATTATCACTAAATCACCAAAAAATATTTTAAATATTAATTGATTATGTAGTTTAAATAGCATAAATCATATTTTAGACATTAATTTACAAACTTATAAAAATAATTCTAGCAATTTTCCTCCCAGGTCTCAGTGAGGCTCAAAGAATTGAGATTTAAAAAAAAAAGTTATCTAATTTCCTTATTCTTTTAATAGAACTGCCATTCCATAGGAAAAGAAAATTGAGAAAAATAAAAATAAAAACCTTCTAGGCAGAGATTGACGAAAAGAGAGTAAGAGCTTTATTACTTAAAAAATTATTTAAAAAAAAAAATTGAATTCCAGTACTCAATTGTGTCAAAAGCTCAATTAATGAGCTTGTAAATTCCTGCCATAAAAGTCTTTAGCTTTAGAAAATTGGTGTCTACGAAGACTGAAACAGAATAGAGATTAGAGACTTGGGTGTTTGGTATTCCTAATCAAACATACATTTTCAACTTTTAAATAATATTACAAGTATTTTTATATATTTTTTTATTCATACATATTTCCATACATATTTTCAAACAACAAAACACATATTTTCAATGAAAAATAACATTTCTTAACCGCTTTCGAGAGCGCTGCATAATGAGAATTGGTGAAAACTAAGAAGTGAAAGGCATAAAAACACGCCCGCGAACATGCATATATATATTGAAGCAAATGCATTTTTACTATATTAGCATCTAAAAATAAATGTTACTTTATATAGTGGAGTGAGATTCAAATGTGAAGAAAGTTACCTACAAACTAGTATTTTTTATTGGATGTTAATTTTGATAAATCTATAATTAAATTATAATTTTTTATTATATTTTTCGTACTTTCAAATTTCAAGAAGATTAAAAATTAATAATTATGTTATCAATAAAATATTTAAATTCAGAGGTGGCTTTACAGTCAGCCCAAGAGGTTCAACCCTGACCTGGCCAAAAAAATAAAAATTATATATAAATATATATATATATATATATATATATTGTTCATATTCCTAAAATAAAATTTTGAACATCCTAACCCTAAATTTTGTTTAATCCCCCGTGGAAATAAACTTGAATTCAATTATCTTAGTGTATGTTTGGATTAGAATGAAAAGGGAAATAATTTCACTATTAAACTATCTTTAACACTATTTATAAACCCTATTATACTATTTTAACTCATTTTTATATAAAGTACTCTCAATAATAATTTTTTAATTTCTATAAAATAACTAGTATCTTTTGTGCTGAGATTGACATTGATATGCCCGACCAAAACTACAATCGTCCATACAATGCAAGATAGGGACGACCTTAAGGAAATCGTCCAGGGAGAGAAGGTCGTCGCTCAAAGACCTGAATATTCGTCCCCACTCTTCGTGGAACGGTTACGAGACATTAATCAACCTTCAGACCGTTCGGAATGGCAGCTCATCATTAACACCCAGCAAGGGCGTTACAAGGCAAGATTAAAGCCTCCATCAAGACTCCACCAACGGCTAGAAGATATGACCTGCAAGCACACTGATATGCCCGACCAAAACTACAATCGTCCATACAATGCAAGATAGGGACGACCTTAAGGAAATCGTCCAGGGAGAGAAGGTCGTCGCTCAAAGACCTGAATATTCGTCCCCACTCTTCGTGGAACGGTTACGAGACATTAATCAACCTTCAGACCGTTGGGAATGGCAGCTCATCATTAACACCTAGCAAGGGCGTTACAAGGCAAGATTAAAACCTCCATCAAGACTCCACCAACGGCTAGAAGATATGACCTGCAAGCACACATATATAAAGACTGAACCCAAAAAGGGTTGGGGGGTAAGAAAACACTCTAGCACAATATTTTCATCGCTCTCCTTTGTCAATCTTTCTGACTTTGGCATCGGAGACCCTTTTGCAGGCACAACGCCGGCGAACTGCTTCCTTTCGTTCGTCCACAGATTGTAGGAGATTGATTTGGTGAGGAACGACTTCCATCTAGACGATCGTAATCAACTGACGATCATTTCATAATCAGTTTGGTGCCGTCTGTGGGACGACGATTCAAAACGTGATCTGTCCCCAATCCAAATGGAATCCAGTACAAATCCAGATCCTGCTGCGCTGGCCCTACAAATCCAGTCGCTATCAACAACCGCGGAAGAACTCACAAGACAGAACCAAGAGATGAAACAACGACTACTGCAGGAAATCAATCGTGCAGATAGGGGAGACGACGAAGACAGCAACAGAAGGTGAACCAGCACTCCAGAGGAAGCAAGCTCGGATCTTTTGAGAGAGATGAGGAAAGAGATGGACGAACTAAGAAACGCCATAAAAGGAAAGATGGACCAAAGCTTGGAGAGAATCGTCCGGAAGACGGATTCGCCCTTTACCATAGCCGTCCAGGAGTGCCCTGTGCTCTCCAAATTTCGCCTACCCCAGCTGGAACCTTTCGACGGGCTGAAAGACCCCTTGGATCACCTGAATACCTTCAGGACGACCCTAGGCCTCCAACAGCCGCCTGACCAGATCTTACGTCGCTCATTCCCTACGACCCTCAAAGGAGCAGCCAGGGAATGGTTCAACAAGTTGCCAACATCGTCCATTGACAATTTCGAGCAGTTGAGCAGCTCTTTTGTCCGTCACTTCGTAGGGGGGCAACGACCAAAGAGAACTGCCGACCACTTGCTTACCATCAGACAAGGAGAGAAGGAACCACTAAGGTCCTACGTGACACGTTTCACCCGAGGAATGTTGGAAATAGACGAGACAGATGACAAGGTACATCTCACGACCTTCAAAGCAGGATTGAAGTCCAAGGATTTTGTGGCGTCCTTGGCAAAGAACCCCCCCAAGACGATGGCCGAGGCACTGTTAAAAGCTCAGAAGTACATGAACGCGGAAGAAGCCCTGGCAGCCATTGACGGAGCAGGTAAGAGTAGGGAAAAGAAGAAAGAAAAGGAGGACGATCGAAGAGGGCTAAAACGAGATCGGGCTGACAGACGTAATGACGATGGTAATCGAAGGAGAGAGGATAAAAACCCTTGTCCATCAAAATTCACCCCGCTGGTGATGCCAGTAGATCAAATTCTAATAGAAATAAGGGACGAACCATCCTTAAAGTGGCCAAAACCTCTCCATTCAGCACCTGGATTGCGCGACAAGAGGAAATATTGCCGTTTCCATAAAGATTATGGGCATTACACGGAAGATTGCAGGGACCTAAAAGAGCAGATTGAAGAGCTCATCCGCAATGGGAAGCTACAACAGTATGTAAAAAAGGGGGATTTCGGCAGGTACGGACATAAAAGCCAACCAGTTAATGCACGAAGAGACGAAGATCGCCCCCAACCTCGTCCACAGAACGCACTAGGGGAAATCAAGACCATCGCCGGGGGACCAACCGTAGGAGGATCATTCAAGTCTCTCAGGAAGTCATACCAAAGACAGGTAAACAGCGTCCACAACATACCGCCGTCAAAGCAAAGACGCACCAGTGAGGACTTGCATTTCTCTGAGGAAGATGCCAGAAGTGTGAAGCAGCCCCATGATGACCCGCTCGTCATTATGATCATGATCGAGGGGTTTAACACGCGAAGAGTCCTGGTCGACAGTGGAAGCTCAGCAGACATAATCTATCTTCCTGCTTTCCAACAACTAAAGCTGGAACCAAAAAGGCTCCGTCCTTTTGAGTCTACCCTCGTTAGTTTTAGTGGGGACAAAGTATACCCCAGAGGAATTGCGACGTTAACAGTAACGGCCGGGTCATACCCCCTTCAGGTAACCAACCAGCACAATTTTTTGATAGTAGACTCACCCTCGTCCTACAATGTGATCATTGGCAGACCGATGCTCAATCGCTGGAAGGCTGCTATCTCCACCTACTGCTTAAAAGTGAAGTTCCCAACAAAACATGGAATCGGGGAGATTAAGGGAGATCAAGTACTGGCCAGGGAATGCTACCATGCCGTCCTGGCATCAAATGAAAACCATACGTGGGCAATTGAGGAGAAGACGCCCGAGATTATGGAGAAACTTGAAACGATAGATCTGGCTGAAGGGAATCCTCCAAGGACGACCCAAATAGGGACGAGCATGAGTAAAAAGACGAAAGGTGAAATCGTCAGCTTTCTGAAGAGCAACCTCGATATTTTCGCCTGGAACCACAAGGATATGCCAGGAATCCCAGCAGACGTCATCCAGCATCACCTGAATGTTGACCCGGGAAAGAAACCTGTCCAGCAGAAAAGGAGAGTCTTTGCTCCCGAGCGAAATAAGGCAGTGATGGACGAGGTAAATAAGTTGCTTGCAGCAGAATTTATCCGAGAAGTCCACTACCCAGAGTGGTTGGCCAACGTAGTCATGGTCAAAAAAACAAATGGTAAGTGGAGAATGTGTGTCGACTTCACAGACCTAAATCAAGCATGCCCAAAACATAGCTTCCCACTGCCCAGAATCGACCAGCTAGTAGACTCCACAGCAGGGCACAAACTTCTCACATTTATGGACGCGTTTTCGGGATATAACCAGATACAAATGGCTAAAGAAGACCAAGAAAAGACTGCTTTTATCACCAGCCAGGGACTTTACTGCTATCGGGTCATGCCTTTTGGGCTCAAAAACGCAGGGGCCACCTATCAAAGATTGGTAAACCAGATGTTCGAAAAGCAAATCGGGAGAAATGTGGAGGTTTATGTTGACGATATGCTCGTCAAGAGCAAGGAAGAAGAAAACCATCTGGACGACCTCAGAGAGACGTTCAACACTCTCAGACGGTATAGCATGAAGCTAAATCCGTCCAAATGTGCCTTTGGGGTTTCCTCGGGAAAGTTTCTTGGGTTTGTAGTATTGCAGAGAGGGATTGAAGCAAACCCCGAAAAGGTAAGGGCCATCCTGGAAATGTCTTCACCCAGGACGGTCAAAGAAGTACAGTCCCTAACAGGGAGAATTGCGGCCCTCAATAGGTTCGTCTCGAAGGCGACGGATAAATGCCTTCCATTCTTCAAGACTTTGAAGAAGGCGTTTTCATGGACGGAGGAATGCGAAACGGTATTCCAAGAGCTGAAAAGTTATCTTAGCAATCCGCCCCTCCTGAGGCCGTCCAAAGAAGGTGAAGATCTATTCCTGTACTTAGCCGTCTCAATCACGGCTGTCAGCGCGGCATTGATTAGAGAAGATGGTGGTTTGCAACTTCCTGTGTATTACGTTAGCCAGGCCTTCCAGGGTGCCGAGGCACGGTACCCACGTATAGAGAAGATCACCTTCGCCCTGATTATGGCTTCAAGGAAACTTCGTCCATATTTTCAAGCCAATCTCATCGTCGTGATGACGGATCAGCCCATAAAAAAAGTAATGAACAAGCCCGAAGCAGCGGGAAGAATGGTGCAGCGGGCAATCGAGCTCAGCCAGTTCGACATAAAATACCGTCCAAGGGTAGCGATAAAAGCACAAGCACTGGCCAATTTTATAGCTGAGTTCACCGTCCCTGAAAACGTAGTGAACATCTGGACGGTTAACACTGACGGATCGTCCACCCAACGGGGAGGCGGAGCTGGCATCGTCCTCACTTCTCCCGAAAAGAATGTCATCAAGTATGGAGTCCAACTTAAATTCCCCGTGACCAATAATGAAGCAGAATATGAGGCATTACTGGCAGGATTGAGAGTAGCCCGGGCATTATGAGCTGAGAATGTTGTGCTCAGGAGCGATTCCCAACTCGTCATTGGACAAGTAAGGGGGGAGTACGAAGCAAAGGAGGCAAGGATGCAGAAATACCTCAAGCTGACGAACCAATTGATCAGCTCCTTCAATTACATAGAGTTCGTCCAGATCCCCAGGGATCAGAACATAGAAGCCGATAAGGTGGCCCGAAATGCCTCAGCGGACAGTGGAGGTAAGAGGGTTGATTGGAAGACGGAAGCACAAAACCACCCCAGCATACAGGAACTTCAAATTTCCTCTGTCCACACAGACCATGGATGGATGAGCCCTATAGTCACATTCCTTCAAGAAGGACGACTACCGGATGATCCAGAGGAAGCTAAAAAGGTAAGGAGACGAACAGCCAGATTTACGATACTTAATGACAAACTCTACAAAAGAGGCTACTCCCAACCGTATTTGAGGTGTGTTGAAAAGGAGGAAGCCAGGTACGTCCTTGAAGAGGTGCATGGTGGAATCTGCGGAGATCACACGGGGGCAAAGTCCCTCGCTAGAAATATCATGAGAGCTGGCTACTTTTGGCCAACAATGCAACGAGACGCAGCTGATTTCGTGAGGACGTGTGACAGTTGCCAAAGATATGGGAATGTTCAAAGAATCCCCGGGGAGAAAATGACCACAATATCATCTCCTTGGCCATTCGCACAGTGGGGGATCGACATCATGGGTCCCTTACCTCAGGGAAAGAGACAGGTGAAGTTCTTGCTCGTCGCCATCGACTACTTCACAAAATGGGTGGAGGCAGAAGCTCTGGCAACAATCACCGAAGCAAAGGTACAAAATTTTGTTTGGAAAAATATTGTTTGCAGGTTCGGGATACCAAGGACGATCATATCAGACAACGGTCGCCAGTTTGATAGCCAAAGCTTCAGGTCATTTTGCTCGAGCTTGGGCATCAAAAATAAGTACTCATCACCAGGTCATCCCCAGGCCAATGGATAGACGGAAGTAACCAACCGGACCCTGCTCAAGATCATCAAGTCCCGGTTGGTGGGGGCAAAAGGAATGTGGCCTGAAGAACTGCCAAGCGCCTTGTGGGCATATAGGACGACAGCGCGGACACCAACTGGGGAAACACCGTTCAGTCTGACATATGGCACAGAAGCAGTTATACCAGTCGAAGTTGGTCTCACAAGCTTAAGGAAAGAATTTTTTGACGAACAAACCAATGAGAACAAATTGAAGGAAAACTTAGACAGCCTGGACGAGATTAGAGATCAGGCAGCTGAAAGAATGGCAAAGTACCAGCAGAAGATAGCAGAATACTATAATCAAAGAGTAAAGCTAAGAAGATTCAACATCAGTGACCTCGTCCTTAGAAAAGTCACCCCTGCAACAAAGGATCCAGCACATGGCAAGTTGGGACCGTCTTGGGAAGGACCCTACAGAGTCGTCCATTATTCGCGTCAGGGCAGTTACCACCTGGAGGATTCAGAAGGAAAAAGACTACCTCGTCCGTGGAACGTCGAACATCTAAAGAGGTATTACAAAAAGGAACCATAAACTTCATTGTAAAACCAATTTGATACTTCTATCTTATGTAAGCAATTATTCGAATTATAAGTATTATCCAGCATCCCTTATGTGTTAGTGAGCAAATCATGCGCCACTGTTTTCGAAGATAAGCACAAACGATCGTCCCCCTAAAAAGCTTAATGACGATAAAATTCCTTAAATGGATGTACATCGTCCCTAAAAAGCTTAATGACGATAAAATTCCTTAAATGGATGTACATCGTTCCTAAAAAGCTCCACAACGATAAAATTCCTTAAATGGATGTACACCGTCCCTATAAAGCTTAACGACGATAAAATTCCTTAAATGGATGTACATCGTCTCTATAAAGCTTAACGATGACAAAATTCTTTAAATGGATGTACATCGTCCCTAAAAAGCTTAAGGACGACAAAATTCTTTAAACGAATTACATCATTCCTAAAAAAGCATAACGACGACAAAAAGTTCCCTAAGGGGATGCACGTCGTCTCAAAGGCTAAAATTCCTTGATGTCCATGATTTCATCTATACAAAAAAGCAAGAGGATCAAACTCCTCAAGTTGATCAACGTAATCTCGTCCATACAGGACAACCAAAAGGAAGGTACAAAAATCATCACACAACTCATGCAATCATGAAGAGCAAAAAACAGACATTTATAAAACCAAACATAGAGTTAAATTGTTCAAGAAACGAAAATGGGGGGCCCCAAAAACAGGAGGGGCATCCAAATAACAGCAGTTCTTAACTTAGTGCAAAAAAAAAAAAAAAAAAAAAAGAAGAAGAAATTTTCCCTAAGGCAGAATTAGGCTGGAGGGGCAATATCATCGTCCTGGGTGGCCTGAGATGGTTCAACACCGGTAGACGCCCCTGCCTAAGCCGCCTTGTCCTCTTCAATCTCCTTATCAACAACCTCAAAGTCTAGATCGTCAAGGTTCACGCCAGGACCGTGCTTGATCAAATACCTTCGCAGCAGCTCGAACCCTTTGAAGTACCACTGGAAGAGAATGGTGTTATATTCTTCAGTGGTTTGGAAAGCAGTGACGGCCTTGGCCACTGCGACCTTCATCTTCTGGGCGGACGCCGATAGCAGCTCGTCCTTCTGCTTCACAGATTGTCTCTCAACATCCAGCTGCTCCGTCAGTACACGAACCTGCTCCTTGGAAGCGTTGAGAGAATCCATAGTCGTGATCAAATCCTTCCGCAGACCAGAGGCCTCAGCCTCCAAAGCTTCTACCTTCGAGTTGGCCACGACGGCCTTCTCTTCATTCGCTAAATACTGAGTAGTGATGTGCATGGTCTCCCCCAACACCTATGGACGAGCACAAAGTTAACAAAAATTAGTTTAATCAAAAGCAACAAAAAAATAGTCAAGCAGATAAAGACGAAGGAGGGGACAAAATGTGTGATGATTCACTTGCACAAGCTTATGAACGTGATGGCTCACCATCTCGTGTGAAGGAATGCTCGTGACTTCCCTCATCTCGCCTGGGGTAAAAAGCTCGTTGGCACGGTCCATGGCCGTCCCAGCGTCCGACCAAACGCTGGCACCAACCTTCTCTTTCCCCTTGTTAGCAGCCCTCTGCTTCTTCGAAGGACGAGCCACCTCCTCAATTGAAATGCCACGAGATGCAGCCAGACCTTCTTCCAGGTCAAGGGTAGGAGTGGACGATCCTCTCTCCACAACCTCTTTCTCCTTCTCCTTTTCTATATCTGTGATTCTCAGCCTCTTCTGGCCTATGCTGGAAAGGGGCTCATTCTTTTTGCCCTTAATTTTGTCATACATCTGTTTGTTAAATTTCGACGTCATTTCTACATCAAAGAGATCAAGGACGAATAAAAGAGGCGTAAGGACGAATAAAAAAGAATGCAGATAAATAAGGAGAAAAGACGTGAAGTGCAACTTACGTTTTCTTTCTTCACGGTCGAGGGTACTGAGTACGTAGAGGGAAGGTTCTGGTCCCAGACAGTGATGAGCTAAAGTGCGCGGATCAATCAGCTCACCAAAATCTTCTATCGTCCTTGCGTACTTGATCGCAGCTTGCACTCGCTCTACAAATTTGGCCTCTAGCTCTGGACGATCTTTCACTACAAAGGACGATATTAAAAAAAAAAAAAAAAAAAAATGGGGCCAACAACATTGGGGTACACGCATCAATCAAAGGGGTCTTCCATCATCGCAGCAACCTAGGTACGTCCCCCCATAGATCATCAAGCAACGTTTCCCAACCGTCCCCAGATACAAAGAAGTATCTTGATTTCTAGTAGCGAAAGGACGACGGAAGGTCAGCTACCAGACAAGCCTTCCTATTCCAGGGTACGAACTCATAGTACCCAAATTCTCTGGACTCTTTTAGACGATACAGGTGGACGAACTCATTAACTGAGATCATATCCCCGTCAGCAATGGTCGTCCAAATCACCATACAACTAATCACTATTCTCCAGGAGTTAGGCATAAGCTACCCCGGAGCAAGGTTAAAATGGTAAAGAAGCTCCATTATGAACGGATGGACGGGAAATCGGAGGCCACACGAAAAAGCAGCCTCGTAAAAGCAAACTTCCCCGTGGGCAAAGGCGCAAGCCTTTTCGCCCTTCCTGGGTAGACGAGCCTTGGTTCCCTCTGGAAATTGGAATCTGTCCCTAAATTTACTAAAAACCTCAACTTTCAAGGAGCAATTTTCCTTCAGGGCATGAAAACGACGGACCGTCGCTGGAGCAGGGGAATGAGAAGACGAAGGAGCACGGGAAATAATGGTGGTCGTAGCACCGATCCCGGCCTTCTCCTCGACCACGTTTGAGGACGAACCCCTCTCCAAATCACCTAACCCTTCTTCTAAACCCATATTTTCCTCTCTTAGGTGCCCTCTAATAGACCGAAACCAAGCTTGAGACTCTAACAGAAGAGGGTATAAAACACCCAACGCCGAACCTAACCCGGTACCCCTATTAACAAATTCCTCAACTACTGGGTACGAACCGGCAAGGGAAGGCGCACCCAATAGGTCACCGGAAAACTCTACCAAGGAACCTAGGCGGGCAAGGAGAAAAGCTACGGAAGGGAAGTTGCGCCTAGCTTTGAAAGTGTCCACCATTAAAGGAAAGAAAGGAAAAACTAACACCACCACTCAGTAAGAAGGGAAAATAGTACAGAAAGAAAAAGGAACTTAAGTGACACAAATGCAAGGAAAAACCAGAAAGGAAAGAAAGCGTAAATGGGGGTGGGCGTACCTGGAAGTTAGGGAGAAAACTGAGGAGGTGAGGAGCAAAATACGCGTAGGAGAGATCAACCGCACAGAGAATGGGGAAATGGAAAAAGCCAAAAGAAATCAAAGGTCTCTGCCTTGGAAAGTGCGGGAAAACTGAAAAGGCACACACCGGAAACGAGGCACTCCCACCAGTAGAAATTGAACACGTGGCACTGAGAGGAGCCACAGCCGCCACTACGCAATCAATGCGGGGCAGAATTCCAAGCGCCATTACTGAGAAAAATAAATAAATCAAAAATAATGATAATAACAATTGTTTCATATTCCTATAATCGTCCGAGAAATGGACGACCATGGAATAGGGGGGCAGCTGATATGCCCGACCAAAACTACAATCGTCCATACAATGCAAGATAGGGACGACCTTAAGGAAATCGTCCAGGGAGAGAAGGTCGTCGCTCAAAGACCTGAATATTCGTCCCCACTCTTCGTGGAACGGTTACGAGACATTAATCAACCTTCAGACCGTTGGGAATGACAGCTCATCATTAACACCCAGCAAGGGCGTTACAAGGCAAGATTAAAGCCTCCATCAAGATTCCACCAACGGCTAGAAGATATGACCTGCAAGCACACATATATAAAGACTGATCCCAAAAAGGGTTGGGGGTAAGAAAACACTCTAGCACAATATTTTCATCACTCTCCCTTGTCAATCTTTCTGACTTTGGCATCAGAGACCCTTTTGCAGGCACAACACCGACAAACTGCTTCCTTTCGTTCGTCCACGGATTGTAGGAGATTGATTTGGTAAAGAACGGCTTCCATCTGGACGATCGTAATCAACTGACGATCATTTCATCATCAGACATAAATGTAGACGGTAAAGCACAAAACCAAACAATTTGGTCACTAAACAATAATAGATTTCTTATGAAAAAACAAAACTTTGAATTCCAGCACACGGTTTTGTCAAATTGTGGGGTTATTTCCTGGCACAAAAGTGTTTTACTTTTTGAAAATTGGTGTTAGGCGTGTCTTATTCTTCAGACAGGGAGAGAAATATGTGGGCAAGGAGAGCAAAAGAGTCAAGAATATCAGACCTGATTACTTGTGCATCACGCTCAATGTCATTGATGACTGATTAAAAAAGTAGCTCAGCCAAACAAGAAATGTCGTTATACAAATTATTGCTATCTTCGTGGATTGGATTCTATAGCATAGTGTCAGAGAATCTTTGAAATAACCATGAAGTCGACTCCATACCATGCACCTTTACTTCCTAGCTTCATTCAATTCGTCAATTGTGGGGTGAATGAAATCCTTTCTTTTTGTCTTCTCATGAGGATGTACCTGCATGTATAATAATGTATTTACTAGATTTTATTATTTTATTTAAAAATGAATAAATATGAATTTATCGCTAAGAACATTTGTATTAACTTGTCCAAAAAATTATTTTTATTTTAGATAAGAATTTACCTTTTTAAAAAATTTTACATAACCATTATTTATTATATTATCTATTTTATTAAAATATTAAAATTTCTTGATATTTTAGCTGTCTATCTATCTTCACACATCATTAACATCATCTACTCTATTTAGTAGTGGCTTCATAAATTTTTTTTTAAGATGATCGTTAAAAAATTTTAATTAAAAAAATTTAATAAAAAGATAATTTGAATATATTGAGTTGTTAACAAAAAAAAAAAAATGTAATTATATTAAGTTTTACGATTCCATTTGTGGGGCCAAAGAATTTGACAATCCCGACCCACTTTATACTAAACCCAAAGCCCACGTCAAGGAAGAAGAAATGATCGAGGACAAACAAAAAAACCCAAATAGCCTAGAAACGTTGCCGAGGACGATCCTGTTCTCGGTATTCTAGATTCTAGAACGAAAGAACGGTACGTCATCAAAGGCAGCCTCCCAGAGCGCCCCCAGAAAAAGGATAAGTACAGTAGGACACCCATGGGGTATGGTGTAGGAGCAATTCAAGGAGAAACAGTCACTCCCGCATTAAATGTACCCAACTAACATTCTGGCCGCATTAATAAGAAAATGACCCCTGAACAGTACGGTCTTGGTTGTCGCAACTCACAGAGAGTTTAGGAAGGTAGCTGATGGGACGAGCACTCAAGTAAAGACCTGCATGATCAACAGATGGAGGGTTAAGATCGATTGAAAGGAGATATATAATGTGAGAGATCCTTCAAGAATGGGGGATCAGAAAAAAGCCGAAGGGAGAAAAAAGGAGAATACGAGAGAAATTTGCATTATCCTGGAAGCCTTTGGAACCTAGCATTGAAGAAAGAAGAAGAATATTAAATTCCTCGGATGAAATGCCCGAGGACAGAACTTCATACTTTGGCTTATATCTTTGTTATTTAATCCATACATAACTGTGTCTAGTTGTTATAATCTTGACTAAGACCTAGTTCCTAGACTCATTCTCTATAAATTTATTGTATTGGACTAATTGGGTTTGAATCTACTCATCCAATAGGAGAAGAGCTTGAACCCTGTCCCTACACCATTCTTCAAGTTTTCATATTTCAAAATAATTACAAGATAATTCATTATCATTTGTCATTATATATTATCAATGTAAGTAGATGTGACTATTTTATTTTGCTATGTTTATATAATATTTTTATTTTTATACAGTTGCCATTATTTGTTTGCAATCTAATTTGTAATATTTTTATTATCTCTAATAAATTAAAAAGGTAATAAAAATATAAGAAAACTGATTACATATTACATATTAATGGGCAGAGACTTCTGTAAAAATTGGGGAAGTTTAAAGGAAAATAATTAAAAACCATCATTTAGATAAATCACACGATTCACGTTCAAATCAAATATGTGGCCGAAACCAAAAGAGTAAAAAGCAAAAGTCTACGCAAAAAATTACCTAATTTCTTTCTCTTAATATTTGAAATAAAATATTAAGAGACAAAGAAATTACATAATAACAGGTTTTATATTTTAAAAATAAAATAAAATAAAATAAGTATTCTTTGAAAGTATTTTCACAAAACAAATTTTGAAAGCTTAGATAATTTGATACAATTATTAATTTATTTTTTCCTATATATTGTAAAATTATAACTAAAACAATTTGTCTTTTCAAAATTTTATGAATTTTTACTACGAATAACACTTAATATCATCAAGGAACTATAAATAACCTTTTATTATCATATGGACCGACAAATTTTCAGTGAGACGATGACCAGAGTGTGAAAACTGGGATTTATGATAACAGATAAGCTTCAAATGTGTGGGCGAGAGCAAAAGAATAAAAAAGATCAGACCTTATTACTTGTGCATCACGCTCTATCTCATAGTTGTTTGTGTGAACGTACAGCTCAGCCAAACCCCCCTTACTAGGGATGGCAATTTTTACCCGACCCGCGGGTATCCGGCCCGGCCCGATCCTAATGGGCCGGATTTTACCCGGTCCGATTAGGAATAGGGTCGGGTATGGGTTTAAAAAAAAAAAAACCCGAAGCGGGTCCGGGTCGGGTCCGGGTTTTGTCTAAAAAACCCGAGACCCGGCCCGAAACCCGGCCCGGTTAAAAACCCGGTACTCAAAAATTACAAAAATACCCTAGATATATATATTCCTATATTCTAACCCTAATTGGCTAATCCCTCATTTCTTCACTCTTCACTATTCAGCAGAAACTCACGCCGACACTCACACTCCCTCAGTCCTCAGTCCTCAGTCCTCACCTCAGTCCCTCATTTCAGCTCAGTCCGACACTCCCTCTCCCTCAGCAACTCACTCCGACACTCCCTCACTCCCTCAGTCACGCCTCTCTCGCCTCCTCACCCTCACTCCGAAGCTCATCTATCCAGGTTTTTGTTTTAAAATTTTGGATTTTTTTTTTCAGTGTTTCATTAAAATTTGTTAGGAGGTTTTGATTGTGTGGTTGAGAAGATGTAAAAACAAATCAAAATTTGTTTTGAGTATTGTGGGTTTTGAGTGTTCTGTCTCTTGCTGCCTTTTCATGTCTGTGTGCTAGATTTACATTTTTCTTTTCTAAGCTTTTTCTTAATTAAACATCCAACAGATCCAGAGAGACTTTCATTTTTATATTCTTCTCAGAATCCAAAAGCAGTAGATCTTGGATCTAAATTTCACTTCTGTTCCTTGTTTTGTCAATTGGTAATTTTATTTTGTTAAAAATAATAGTTGGTAATTGATAATCATTTGGGCAATAAATAAAAAAAAAGAGTGTGTTTTTGGAATGTAGTTGTTTTCATTTCTTTGGTGGCAGTAGTGGGGGTAGATCTATATGATATGATAAAAGTCACATTTCTTTGGGTCAGGTCTCGCGTACTATATATATATATATATATATATATATAATTTGAGATGCTTAGATCTTTGTTCTATTTTGTGTGTGTGTGTTTTGGAATGTAATACTGTATTGGATGAGCATATATAGGCATTGTAAGTAACGTGATGAGTTGAGAAGGCATCTTATCCAGCTTTTAGATTTTTTTCAGTGTTTTCATGAATTGAGAAGATGTAAAAACAAATCAAAAGCTCGGCTCTTTTAATAATGAAGAGTAAATTCATATAGCTTTGTGGTTTTATTTGAAAACTGTGTGTGTGTTTATAGCTGTGTATTGAATCATTGATCTGAATAGTTTTGAATTATCCAGGTCAGTTGAACTAATTGGATTGTGCTCACAACCTGAAGCTGGTGGTCGCCCCCAAAAAAACAAAGTAAAAGGGTGGAGGGTGAGGTTACAAATTTTTAATCTTTTATGTCGTATATTGTTAAGATATGGTTTATGCTTGTGATAGTGCAGATAGCAGTAACTGTGTATCTTGTAATGTGTAGCTACTGTAATAAAAAAATGTGTTGTTACTGTAATTGAGCATGTGCTTAATATGCTTAGAGATGAGGTAGTTAAGGGGTAGTTAAGAAACTGTTAGGCTGATATAGATTGTAGATTCTGTCAGATGCTAGTATAAAGGAGCACTGAATTGTAATGTAATGAATAAGCTGATTTGTGTGTTCTGTTCTGCTTTGCACTTTCACTGTTGATATATGTATGTCTAGGCCTATGAAGCTGAATAGTGTTGTTTAATGTGATCTATTGTTCAATACTTGCATTTCTTGTTTTCTTATTGTGATTTTGTGATGTCCAAATGCATTTACCTCCTTTATTCGTTTAGAGCATAATGGGCCGGGATAAGATCCCTTCCAATTCCTCCAATTTATATTTAAATCTAAGACATGTGGCATTCAAAAATTAAATAATACCATGTGTCACACATCAGGACTAAAATAGGAGGGGATTGGAGGATGTTGAAATCAGTGAAACTAAGTGTGAAATATGGCAGTGAAATATTGTTTTTTGTGTTTGTTGGGAATGATGTGTGCTCAGAATTGGTTATGGAGTGAAATCAACGGTTAGCAATTGTCTAATTTCTATTTATAAAATCAAAATTGTGTTTTTATATTTGCTAGTTACAATTTGATGAAGTTTATTCCATTTTTTAATTCATTGTTGTTGTAGGTTCTTCAACTATATCTGGAGATAGTACATTTCAATCCATTCCTGATGATGGAGAGCCAAATGAAGATGATGGGAGTTGTGCCACAATTGATGGGAGTTGTGTCACAATTGTGGAAGATTAAACATTTTGTATTAATTTAGTAGCTTTTTTAATTTCTTAGACTTGTTGGATTAATTTGTTGGTTTGTAATTATTCTAAACTTGTAGGATTTATTTTGTAGCTTTTTAATTTCTTGGACTCGTTGGACTTTTATTTTAGTTATGATTTTGTTGATTAATGATTAAATGGTTATCTTAGCTAGGTAATTTATTGATTTAAAATCTTAGTTATGATTTATTGAATTATGATTATGATATTAGTTATGGTTTATTGATTTATAGATTTGTAAAAATATTATTAGGTATAAAATGTAAATTGTCCATATATTTTTTTTAATAAAATTATTATGAAGCATTTTTTTTCCCGGGACCCGAACCCGCCCCAACCGGGCCCCGCGGGCCCCACGGGCCCCGTTTAGGGATTGGGCCAAATTCGTGGCCCAACCAAAAAAAAAAAATTTTTGAAGCCCAAATTTATTTTTGCCTACATTCAAGCCTGCATATGCATATTCTAATTCAAGCCTAGGTAACGTGGCCCAAATGCCAAATCAATCCAAATCATAGGCTATTGATCATAAAAATGACTATCAATAGTATTTAAATTATATATATAAGAATTATATTATGCATCTTATTGGATATTTTTAAGTGTATTTATACATATACATGGAGTTACAAGCTAGTTACATATTAACATGTCACCAAGTCACAAAACAATAATTTATTTTGTTGATTAAATAACACATATAATGTTTTAGACACCTAAATTTATAAATATTTTATAGTAATTTTAGAATTTCCCTCACAGTTTCTAGGGAGCCTCAAAGAATTGAGATTTAAAAAATCACTATCTACAAGTAATTTTCTTGTTCTTTCAATAAAAACTGCCATAATTCACGGCTAAGATTGATGTAAATGTCGACGGTAAAGCACCAAAACCAAAAACTTTGGTCACTAATTGGTAATGTTGTTCTAGTAATATTGTTTGTATATTTTGAGAATACGTGTGGGTAAAAAAGTGTATGGAAATATATGAAATGTTGTTTAAACACTAAAAACTGTTGTTCTAGTTACACTAGCAAACAACTCCTAAACAGTTAAAGGAAAAAGTTTGAAGTTCAGTAGACCAAAGAATATTTTAATTTTTTATTAATGAGATTTGAGAGCCGTAAATGGTATCAAATCAAAGTTTTAGGAATTTACCTCGTTTCTTTTTATTTAAAATTTTATGAGAACATAATTTTTTGAGTTTTTCGATGTTTAATAGCATAAGAAAATAAAATAGTTTTATAGAATCTTTTTTTAATTATTTATTTTCTAGAAAATATTAACATCAAAACAAAGAGAGATAATGTTTTTTCTTTTAAATTTTAAAAACTTAATAAAAATAGTTTTTAGAATATTCTATATATAGAGAAAGATAATTGGACATATGTATATATATAATTCCTTTTTTGCATGAATAAATATGGTTGGCTTGGGTTGAATTGTTTATACTTTTAGGCCCATTATGTGATTTAGTGGTGGTTTTTATTTATTTAATTATTTATGTTTTTCCTTTTTCCTTTTATACATTCTTATCATTTTTATCTAATTTAAAAAATATACTAGTATTATACCCATATAATGCACCACTTAAACACGAATTATATGTACTAATTAAAGGCAAATTTAATACATTGAGTTCGTGATTATATATGAATAACAATTAAATTTTTAAGAATACAAAAAGTTAGAATAGTATAACTAATCATATATAGGTAACCAATAGCCAGTATATATATAGAGAGAGAGAGACACACACACACAGAGTGACTTCATTAAGAATTTTCATGTTTTATTGGTTCCTAACCTATGCATGCATGAAAATAACTGAATTGGAAGAAAATATCACTATATTGAGCTAAAATAGTAAATGGAATAGGTAGTTCCTAAAAAAAACAGAATAGTAAATGTATAAAATAGAATTCTATCTAATAAACATTGCAATCATTAATTAAAAGAAAAATTGTAATCATAAATGTACTAACACTTTATAACTAAAAAATGCTAAAAATACTATCAAATTTTATAAACTGACATGGCATTAAACTAATGTGATAAGAAATAAACTAGATTAACATGATAAAAAAGTTATAGATAATAAAAAAATATTACAAATTTGATTACTTATTACATATTAACGTGTCACCAAATCACAAAACAATAATTTATTATGTTGATTAAATAACACAAATCATATTTTAGACACCTAATTTTATAAATATTTTATAGTAATTTTAGAATTTCCCTCATAGTTTCTAGGGAGGCTCAAAGAATTGAGATTTAAAAAATCACTATCTTGTAGTAATTTCCTTGTTCTTTCAATAAAAACTGTCATAATTCACGGCTGAGAATGACGTAAATGTAGACAGTAAAGTGCAAAACCAAACAATTTGGTCTCTAAACAGTAAAAGATTTCTTATTAAAAAAAAAAAAAAAAACTTTGAATTCCAACACATGGTTTTTATTTTAGCATGTTTATATAATATTTTTATTTTTATGTAGTTGCCATTATCTGTTTGTAATCAAATTTGTAATATTTCTATTATCTCTAATAAATTTAACTTGATAAATAAATTACAGGTAATAAAAATATTACAAAATTGATTACTTATTATGGTTATTACTGTATTATATACAATATTGTAATAACCTAAAGTCATGCTATGTAATTAAACAAAGTATTAATAAGGTAAATGCATTTTTTCCAAGTGTTAAATACTTATCAGTACACTTTAAAAAAAAATTATAAATACACAAATTCTTTATGTAAAATGAATTTTTATGATTATTTTTCTAAGCTTTATATAAGGAAAAATTGATTTGGAAATATTACATATTTTGATCAAATTTAATTGTCTTAGCAACAGTTGAAAAAAAGTGCAATAAAAGATAAAAGAAAATTTAATAATATTTATATTAAAAAATTGTACTGTTAAATTAGTGAAAATAGTTAAATATTTGGCAATCACTCAAGCAATAAGTTCTTATTCTCAACAACATTATTTATAATAATTTTATATTTTCTCTTTTTAATTACAAGTAATATAACTGAAGTTAATCTTCCAAAGATTATAATTTGCCGTTAAATTTCTACAAAATGTTTCAAAATGCTTCGTACATTGGGTGGACATCAGCTACTTAATTTTTAAATTTTTTTAAAGGCATCTAAGATTTATGCTGAAACTTATTACCGTTTAAGCTATAAGAGCTCAAATGACAATTTCAACTTTTCAACTAATAGCCCTTTAAAAAATTTTAGGAAGAAATTTTTTTCAATGGTTAAATTTTCTGTCACTTCCAGAATTTTATATATATATATATATATATATATATATATCAAGAACTCAATCATGAAATGCCCTTCTTTGCTAATTTTAAGAAGAAAAAAAAAAAACTAATTTTTTTTTTTTGGATTTTTACACTGCTCTTTGCATTTTCAAGTTTTTCATCCTCAAGAAATTTGACGAGTCCTTCAAGAGCAGCATCTGTATCATCTCTCGAATAATCACTCTTCAACAATCCTTCAATATGTTTCAAAAGTCGATGGTCACCATTGATACCAACATCTTGAATCAATTCATGGTGCAATATGACATGTGCGCATGTGGATAGAAGAAAAAATTTGCTTTAATTTAAATGCAAATTTTCCAGGCTCACATTTCTTTTCTCTTGCCTTGCCTTGCCATGCCTTGTGTTGTTAAGGAATTGGTGTGGGCTTGGGCTCAGATGTTTACACTTTTAGGCCCACTATGTGAGTTCGTTGGTGCAGCTTCGGTGGTCTTTTTTTATTTTAATACATTCTAAAGCATATTCATCCAGATATAAACATACATGTATATTTCGTCACAAAGAGATTAACTACATTCTAGAGAGAAGTCAATTAATTCATACATAACCATACCCGGCCACCCAAACTGACATGATATCCATAAACCCATCACGGGCTTATTTCAAGACCAATAAAAATGGGTAAGATACAAAAACAAAATCTCTACTGATACCCAAGTTCTTAATTTTAACCAAAAAAAAATATGGTAACCATCTTATGCATGCATGGATGTGTTCATTTAATCATGGAATTAACATACTAACATAAGCTTGAAAATAATCCTAGCTTAATTATGCGTGTCTATAATTATTCATAATCACACATGTGTGGCATTCATTATAGTCTTATAAAGACAAGAAGCATAAGAATAGTGAAATAAAAAGGATTTATGAATTATACCAAACGGGAAGCTAGGATTTGATGAAGGATTATTTATCTGGAAATTTTCTTGAATAATTGAGAGAGAATTTAGGTATTTTCATGGTATTTTAATTTTAATGTTTTCGAGTCAGAGGGGTGACAAATTTATAGAACCAGAATAAAAAATTTGCTCATACTATGAGCATTAGGGCAAAAGCACATGGTATGTGTGAGCATGTGCTTTGGTTTGAGAGAGGGGGGGGGATTTAAAGGGGGATTTAAAACAACAAAATTTGCATATAATGAGCACCCTTCTTTAGGGAGGGTGTTTGCACACCTATTCACTTTCCAATATACATGGTTTATCTTGATTCACTGAAATTGGCCAAGAAGGAATCTGCAGTCATTTAGAAGTGAGGAATAAGCTTTGCTAGAGGCATTCTAGTTCAAATTCTTGTCCTTATATATAGTTTTTGGTATCAATTTTGTGTACTTGGTTCGAGGCTTTAAAGATCTTCATTTTACTTGTTCTTGATACCATTAAAAAGGTTGAGTAACATTCTTTTTAAAGGTAGCAATTTTTTTTTTTTTTTTTTTTTGTGCTACAATAAAAATGTTATTCAATTGAGAAATGGGGTGGTTCAAATGTGAAATTTTTGACGTGTTTTTTTTCTCGTCATCCTTGTTGCAAGTATTTTTCAACAATCTGGGGAACATCCAATGGAGCTTTTTATTTCAAAGTGTAATTAAAGAAGCATGCTTAGTTTACTTAGTACCAACTTTTTGGGTCTCCCATGAGTAATTTGTGATAAATATATGTGCAAAGCGGGCATGTCAAGTTTATTTTGAACCATTCACCCTGGGTTTCGCATGATTTTTTCCACTTATGTGAACTTATTTTTTGGCCTTCTGACCCTTGTTTAACTCAAATGAAGTGTCGTTAGAAAGCTTATGATGCTCATTTTCTAGCTCCTCATATCATATCACTCCATTTGACCCTTGATTTTTTCAAAATTTCCAATATTTAACATTTTTAAAAAATATTTTGTTACTGCATCCAAGCTAACCTCATTAAGGAACCAAAATTGCTACCCAATATTATATTATTGGAAACACATAATAGAGAAAAAAAATGAACATTTTTATTGTTGACCGTAATTTGCCAATAATGCAATAACCAAAACAAATGAGTAAACTTATGTTTAGAAGACAAATATTTATCTTATTATTATTTGTTGTTTGCTCTTTTTGATTATCGTGACTTTTGGAAGAATATGCAACTCTACAATAAAAGATTAATTTGTATGTGAGTGTGTGTTTGTTTTCTTCAATTGAAGATGAAGTATACGCTTCTTAAATTTATCTTTTTATCAAGAAGCGTAGCGAATCTAGTCTCAATTAATAAATTTTTTTAAGTGAAAAGAAAATATTTAAGCAATTAGCAATAAATATTTTGGATAATTTTATAATATTTAAATACTTAATTTCTCAAGTTAACTATTTTAGTAAATCAAAATTGCAAACCTTGTTTCACTATTACAGCCACATTGTGTAGAAAAATAAATAAGTTTATATTTTCAAAATCCGATAGTAATAATACTTAAATATATAATAAATAAATGTATAAACAAATGTTTACACATACTGTTAAAGGACAAAACGGTTAACCCTAGGTAATGTAAAATGATTATAATACAATACTCTAAAACATTGTTGGACACAATTAGGGCTGTCCATCAACTCGTCAGGCCCGACCAACCCATCCGATCCAATCTGACCTGAAGGCCCATGGGCAGATCCAATTGTTCATACGGGTCGGATGTGGATCAATTAATTTTAAAATTCGGTCTTATGGGTTGGTTTCGAGTCCCTTGACTTCTAACCCGTGTAAACTGACCCATCCGACCTAGAATTTTTAAAAAGAAAAAATCATGAGTTTATGTTTTAGTTTTAGAACATTCTCACTGGTTCTAGAAAATTCTCTCTTACTTTCTCTAATCTTTCACTCTCCCTTTCTCTGATCTCTCTCTCAAATCCCTAACCTTAGCATCCTTGCTACCGTCATGGCCAAGTTGAGCCTCATTGCTGCCCCTAACCCTAGCCTCCTTGCCGACGTCGCCCAGTTGGCTCTACTGCACTGTCACTAATTCAAAGTGTTTGTTGCTCTCACTGTTCTTGGTTGAGTCTCAAACTCCATAAGCCTCCTCTGATCTACTTGAAATATCCTCTTATGACTTTGGTTTGTGCAGTTTGATGGTGACTTTGAATTTGAGTAATATTGTTTGAGTGTTTTTGATATACGTGTGAGTGAAAACGTAGGTGAAAATGTGTTTAAAATATGAAAAATATTGCTTGAGTAGGGCTACCAAATGGGCCCGAATCACCTCTTCAAAATTTCATGAATTTTTACTATGATTAACTCTTTATATCATCAAGAAACTATAAATAACAATTTATTATCATATGAACCGACAAATTTTCAATGAGAAGATGACCGCGAGTGTGAAAACTGGGAAGTTTGACGGAAATAACAGAGAAACTTCAAATGTGTGGGCGAGAGCAAAAGAGTAAAAAAGATCAGACCTTGTGACTTGTGCATCACGCCCAATGTCATAGTCACTAATGTGAACAGCTTAGCCAAACAGAAAATGCCCACCTCACCATCCCAATGTCATACAAAAAAATTTATTGCTATCTTCTTGTTCTATAGCATAGTGTCAAAATCTTTCAAATAACCCATTGGCATTTGTTACAGACTAGCATACCTACTAATGAGTTATGCGGGTGCATAATTTATGCTACAATTCGTCTACGTGACAAGTTGTAAGTGGAAAAAGGATAAAAATAGGGTCATGTAGGTGAACTGTGGTAGAAATTGTGCAACAAATTGTAGCACCAATATAACTCCTTACTAATACGCCATCTTTGACCTTTGCACACACATAAATAGTAATTAAAACACAATTAATTTTTATGTGTGCAAAAGCGTGTGTATTAATATATGTATAACAAAAATTTTCCATTATGTATTTACTAGTTTTGAATTTTTTTTTCAAAATAAATAAATAAATAAATATCGATTCATTACTATGAATCATTACAATAGGTAAAAAAGGACAAATTCAACCCAACAAGTTTCTTCTCTAAGAGCACTCACAGCAGTGGTGTTATATAGGTATAATGCTATTTTTTAGCTCCAAATACCAAAAAATCATCACGCAGCAGTGGAGCTAAATCTAAAAGATTTAGCTCCTCAGCTACAGTGCACATCTATCTTTAGATGTGCACTGTAGCTCAAAGCTAAATTTTTATTTTTTATTTTTTATTACACTTCTCTCTCCTCTCTCATTAAAATATTCCTTTCTTTTTCTCTCTCTCTCTCCGGCTTCTCTTCTTTCTTCTTTCTTCCTCAATTTTTTTTTCTCTCATCTCCCTCATCCCTCAACTCGCCGGTCAATTTTTTTTCTCTCTAACTCACTGGCCTCCCTCATCCCTCAGCTCGTCGGCCTTCCTCATCTCCCTCATCTCCCTCATCCCTCAGCTCACCGGCCAGCTCCCTCATCGCCGACCTATTCCACCGACCCAGCTCGCCGACCCACGCCAAGCCCCATCGCCGATCTCCCCAAGCCCCATCGCCCAGTCCGTGCCCCTCTGTCGGCCTCAACATCACTGGCCCAAGCCCCAAGCCGCCGATCCACGCCTCCACCCAATCCTCCTATTAGACCCATGCCGCCCAGTCCTCCCCACTCCGCCGATCAACGCCTCTGCCCAATCCTCCGATCAGACCCACGCCATCTCTCTATTCTCTTTGCTGTGAGTGAGTTTTTTTTTTTTAATGTATTTTCATATGGGAATGATGTTTGATTTTTTTTTTCTTTTGTGGGTTTGATTTTTTTTTTCTTGTGGGTTTGGTGGTTGTGGTGGTGGCGATGGTGGTTGTTGTGGCTATGGTTTGGTGGTACAGTGTTTGATTTTTTTTTTTCCCTGTGGGTTTGGTGGCTGTGGTGGTGGATTGGTGACTATGATGGTGGTTTGATTTTTTATTTTGTTTGTGGGTTTGGTTATGTCTGGTGGTGGTGGTGGCTGATGGTAGAGGTGGTTGTGGATGGTGCTGGGTTGTTTTTTTGGGTAGTGGGATATATTATTTTATTGTAGGTGGTATATTATTTTATTGTAGGGGATATATTATTTTATTATGATATTTATATTATTTTATTACGTTGATAGCTAAAATAGATTCACTGCTACAGCATATGTGTAGGTATAATAGATAAAGTAACTTTTGGTGGAGCTAAAAAGCTAAATTTTTAGCTCTACTGCTGTGGATGCTCTAAGAGCATTCACATTAGTGAATGCAAACTTATCATATATTTTGCACAAAAAAACTATTTTTTCTATTTTACATACCAATTTTTACAAAACATCCACATCAATCCATCTGTTATACACTATATTTTATATAAATAATACTTTTATACTATTTTTTTAATATTATTTTATCTCCCGTTTCTTTTTCCTATTCTTGCTCTTCTTTCTTTGTCTTTCTCTCACAGTCAAAACCTAGGAGCACCATCACAAGCACTCCATCAACACTGATCTCCGCCAACCCACAAAACCTAGAAGCACCATCACAGACACTCCATCAACACCACAACCATAACAACCATAACAAGCATCACAAGCACCACAACTCCTCTCCAATCCACTAATCTCCATCAAAACCCAGAACTGATCCACATCGCCTCTCCAATCACTGATCCACATCATCGATCACCAATCCAACGATTATCGATCATTGATCCACATCACCGATCCAAATCGTCTCTCCAATCCATGATCCATAATCACCAATCACCGATCCAATGATTTTGTTCTAGTGGTTGATTTTTGATTTTGTGTCAGTGGAAGTGTGTGTATCAGATGAAGAAAGAATATGATGAGGGAGAGAATGTGTTAGTTTTGCAGATAGAGAAGAAAGAGAAAAAAGGAGCGAATTAGAAATTATTAAAATATTAAATGCAAAAGCTACAATAACCGTGCATATTTGCATGGCTACTGTAGCTCTTATGCATTTATGTACAATTTTACACCCACTGATGTGGATGTTATTTTACTCGAAAATGTGTAAAATCAGTTACTTTTTCTATTTTACAAGACTTTACACATACCCATGGGGATGCTCTAAGGGCATCGGTGTTACGTTCTTTTTTTTTAAAGTGTTATTTTAACGTACCTAAAAATTACCTTATTTATTTTAACATAGCATTAAAAAATACACTTCATATCTCATCTCTTACTTATACATCACACATTAAAATAACTTAAAATAAAATCAACATTTTCTTTATAAAAAATATAAAAAATAAAAAGACCTCAACTACTATAGAGAGAGACATTAGTTAGAGGAGAGAGAATAAGAAATAAAAGAATAAAAAAGAGTAGCATTGAGATATAGTGCACTTCTACTAGTAGCTCAAAATTAAATTAGCACATCCAATACTAGTGCTTACTAACTTTGAATCTCTACAAACTTTACTCAAATTATTGAAAAGAGAAATGGAAATAAGCTTGGTGGAAGAAAGACCCCACACACACATTCACGCATATCTCTCTCTCTCTCTCTCTCTCTCTTTATATATATATATATATTAATAGTCAAAACTCAGAGAAAATCCAATTAGATTTTAATTGGATTTTCAATTTGGCTCCACGTGTCCCATTTAATTTTTAATTTTGTGCCAAGTGAATTATTGAGTGTAAAAATCGAAAAGTCCAAATTCAATTATATTTTAAAATGGATTTCAATTGGAGTCTAATTTTCCACCACATATCTATCTAATTTTTTAATTTTTGTGGCAAGTGAATTATTGGGTGCAAAAATCAAAGAGTCTAAATTCAATTAAATTGCGCGCGCACACACACACACATAATGAGAAATCATAATATATTTTAAAAATGTATGGTTTAAAGAAAATGTAAACTAATATCATGTATAATTTGAACATCTTCTCAAAAAAAGTTGTAATTTGAACTATATAATTTTTATTGTTTTTAATTGTACTTGTGCATATGCACGGGGCTACACATTAGTGTGTGTGTGTATATATATATATATATATAGAGAGAGAGAGAGAGAGAGAGAGAGAGAGAGAGAGAGAGAGAGAGAGAGAGAGAGAGAGAGGTATAAGTATGTATAACTACAAAGTAAAGACCTACACATGCTTAATAAAATTTAATTTAGCTATATGAATGAAACCCCGTTACATATACCAGCTTTGCTTGGGTGCGTTGATTTCATTAGAGCTCTTTTAGTTAAAAGAAAAATTATAATCATAAACATACGGTAATATAACTAAAAATATGCCAAAAATTATTATATAACTTTTAGAAACTGGTATGACACTACAAACGAATGTGGCAAAAAATACTTCCTCAAAAAAAAAAAAGCAAAAAATAAATTTAAAATAATAAATAAATGAATCATAATGGAAATATTGCAAAATTTATTACATAAAACTTATTATCACTAAATCACCGAAAAATAATTTAAATATTAACTTATTATGTAGTTTAAATAGCACAAATCATATTTTAGACATTAATTTACAAACTTATTAAAATAATTATAGCAATTTTCCTCCCAGGTCTCGAGTGAGGCTCAAAGAATTGAGATTAAAAAAAAAAAAAGAACATTATCTAATTTCCTTATTCTTTTAATAGAACTGCCATTCCATAGGAAAAGAAAATTGAGAAAAATAAAAATAAAAATAAAAACCTTCTAGGCAGAGATTGACGAAAAAAGAGTAAGAGCTTTATTACTTACAAAATTAAAAAAAAAAAAAAAAAAAAAAAAAAAAAAAAAAAAAAAAAAAAAAAAAAAAAAAAAAGAAGAATTCCAGTACTCAGTTGTGTCAAAAGCTCAATTTAATGAGCTTGTAAATTCCTGCCTGCCATAAAAGTCTTTAGATTTTGGAAAATCGGTGTCAACGAAGACTAAAACGGAATAGAGATTAGAGACTAGGGCCTTTTGGTATGACATTTTAAGCAACATTTTTCAGTTTTTAAATAACTTTACACATATTTTCACACACTTTTTCACCCACATGTATTTAAAAAAAAATACATACAACGTTACTAGAACAATGTTACCAAACGACCCTAGAGTCAATGAAAAACGACATTTTTTAGCAGCTTTCGAGGTCGCTGCCAGGGTGGCGTTAAGTGTTGTTCAGGGGGTTCATTTGAACCACTTGAAAATAAAAATATTATATATATTTATATATATATATATATATATATTTATATAAATTATTAGCTTACTTTAAAAAATATTTTTGAACACCCTAACTTAAATTTTGCACACCCTAATCACAGATAAGTCCAACTCAAAACTAAACAATAACACAGGCCAACCTAGTCCAAAACTAAAACAACACAGATAAGCCCATCTTAAAACCAAACAACAACACAGATCATATAAATCTCTTTTTTATGAATCTCATTTCATTTTAGTTAATTATTTGACTATTTTGGTATCTTCAAACTCTAAGAATAAAGAGTGAATATTTGTGAGTTGCGAATGTCTATTTTATTATAAATATTTATTATATGTGTGAGAGTATTTAATATTGATTATGAACATTTTTTTTTTCGGTGAATTGTGATGTGTACAAATGTGTGCATGTATAGTACAAACATGATATAACTTTATATAATTTAATTTTTAGGAAATACAGAGGGTTTGTAATGATTCAAAATATGAAAACTTGTAGAAAGAAATTATAAAATTTTATGCATTTGCATGTTTTTTTTGTTGGTAACTTGATATAGTAAAGTTTTATTTTAATTAATTTTTTTTAACTTATATTTCTTAATGAACCCTCTGGAAAAAATTCCTAGACCCGCCACTGGGCGCTGCATAATGAGAATTGGTGAAAACTGAGAAGTGAATGGCATAAAAACATGCGCGAACATGCATATATACTGAAGCAACTGCATTTTTACTATAGTAGCATCTAAAAATAAATGTTACTTTATATAGTGGAGTGAGATTCAAATGTGAAGAAAGTTTACCTACAAACTAGTATACTACTAGATAATGGCAACAAACTTGAACTATATATTTTTTCTTGGATGTTAATTTTGACAAATCTACCATTAAATTATAATTTCTTATCATATTCTTCATACTTTCAAAATTTCAAGAAGATTAAAAATTAATAGCTATGTTATCAGTCAAATATTTAAATTCAGGGGTGGCTTTATAGCCAGCCCAGGGAGTTCAACCCCTTGGCCCTCAAATAAAATTTTGAACACCTTAACCCTAAATTTTGTTTAATCCTAGTTGAAATAAGCTTGAATATGATCATCTTAGTGTTATTTTCATAATATTATTTTCACAATGATTTTACAATAAAGGTTAAGTGGCAAGTTTTAATTGATTTTTATCTTGACCCGCAAATAACATCATTTTTTTACATATCTTTAACAATTTGCGACTTAGATTTTGTTGTGATAGTGATAGTATTGTGTTAGTAGCTCTACTCTTAAAATTGTTGCTTTGTTTTTAAAAATAAATAAGCAAATAAACTTTCTCTCTGGACTCTAGCTTACTTTGCAATTGGCTGCGGAATGAAATTGTTTTTCCCTAAATTTTTTTTTCTTCCTTGACAAAAAATTACAACTTTTAGCGCACAAAAATTACAACACTGTTAACCCCCCTTGAAAAAAATTCTGGAACCACCATTGTTTAAATTATTCTTTTTTTTGGCAAGAAGAACTGAAGAAGTACTATTGAAGACTTGCAACAATTATTTTTTAAATCATTTTTTTTTCGGTGGAGTATTATTGAAGACTTGCAATAATTACATTTGATACTAAATCAATTTTGTTCAACTTTTTCATTGTGTGGTGTTAGCTTTGTAGAAGTATCAATCACTCTTTTTTGGGCGTAGAGAAGTATTATTGAAGACTATCAACTTTGCGAAAGTATCAATCATTCTTTTCTTGACAAGAAGAAGTATTATTGAAGAATTGCAATAATTACTTTTGATTATTATTGAAGACTTTAAACTTTGCAAAAGTATCAGTTTGTTAGTTTCTAAATATTTAGGATTAAATGTTTAGATTCTAATTTTATGTATGTTGGCAAACTGAGTACAAAAACATGTCTAGTATAAGGTTTTTATGTCTTAGAACAGTTTTAGTCATTGCTTAAGTTGATTCAAGTCAAGATTCAAGAATAATCAAGTTACAGAAAGAAGAATTCAGAATCTGCCTTTCTCGACGGATCGAGAGACACCTTCAACCGATCGAGATGTGTTTTTTGCTGATTTTAAATAAAACCCGAAAGCTCGCAAAATGTTTAGGGTTTGAGTCCAACAATGCTAGGTATAAAAGCAAAACCCTAATACATGTTTTCCAAGACTTGTGAGTTATTCCTGAGATTTGAGAGATTCTGTAACTTTCTAACTCAATAAGCATCTACTAGAGATTAGATTGATATTGCATGAACCAGTGGAGATAAGTTGCTGCATACAAGATCAACTATTGCTGATGATCTAAACCTTTGAATGGAGATCTCAAAATCACAAACTGGAGTGTTTGTGTGCAACAGATTCAGAATAAAAGAGTCTATGAATTCAGAGAGTAAGTACTACATGAGGTAGTATTAGATCTAGGGAAAAATCTATTGTAAACGGTTCCATTCTATTTAGTGAATTTGTTGCATTGTGGATTGTTTAGGTTAAATCCTCCCTAGGTTTTTTACCTTAAAACTAGACAATTTCATTGGTTTTCCTGAGTAATCGTATCATGTTCTTTACTTTTCCGCTGTGTATGATGTGATTTATTATGATTTATACTAGATCTGCATAATAAACCTAAGAAACAACTTGGTTAATAAATTATGTTAAACAATATGAGTTTACAGGGGTGTAAATAACTAATACAGTTGTAAGGGCGGATTTTGGGGCCCAGGCCCAGTGAGCAGACGATTCTGGCCCAAAAGACCCTCAACAATGAATTTATAGAGAGTGGGTCGAAGAACTAGATCAAGACAGAGTGCACGTAATGGTTAGTAAGCTATGCAACCATTTGGGGGGGCGCTTCATTAGGTTTCCTGAGATAACAGTTTATGGAACAACAACTTATACTTTTCTTACAGAACTTCTTCTTCTTCTTCTCTCTTTTCCTTACTTTTTTTGCTCTCCCTTTTCCGATCCCCTGATCGTGGGGGTTTTCTTCTCTTATATAGCATCCTTCGAATGATAATGGCCATACACCTGTTGATCACCTAGGCCTCTACTTGAGTGCCTATCCCATAGGACATCATCCTCCTTTTCTGTGAGTTGCACTGGTCAAGACAATACTGTTCTCCTGTCCTCTCCACATTAATGCGGCTGGAAAAGTAGCTTCCTGGCATTTAATGCGGCAGTTGTGGTTGCCCCCCTGTGCGTCCAGCACTTTCCTTCGATTTGGGACGATTTCCCACTATGTGAAGGGTATGCGTTGGATTCCCATTTGATGCGTCCGAGGAGACATTCCTCCTCGGATGCCTCTTGGGTAGGCCCGGCCCAACAGGGCTGGGCTGGAAGCCCTCTGGCCATGTCCGCACTTCTTGTCATGGTTGGGCCCCGCATGGATGCCAAGGCCCACTGTGGACTGATGAACTTTTACCCCCACAATAGCCCCTCAAAATTCCGCCTCTTTCTTCTTGATCCAAGGAGGAAATGTGGGATTTTGATACCCACTGGATAGTTCGCTGGGGATCCCTGCTCTGCAAGTGTGGAAGTGTGCCCTTACGTGCCTCATTAATGTTGCAGGCATTTATTGCTCTCTCAATCCAACGGTTGGGGACCGGATCAACGGTGGACAACATTTCATTTGCTCTAGGCTGGAGTGTGTCTGTCCATCTCCCTCTGAGTATATAAGGTTTTGGAAGGCGTTACTTCTTCGCTTTTGACAAACACTCCAGTATTCAGAACACCTCAGAGCCTTCTCCTTCAGCACGTTCTTACCTTCGCCGCTGTTCTCTCGAAGATTCCGTCAAGCGCCTTACCCGTAAGTGCACGCTTCTCCTTCGTTACTCTTCATTAGACAGATTGCCTTCTCGTTGTCTACGATTAGAGGGGATGGGTAGACTTGAGAAAATGGTAAACACTCCAGCCGGTATGGCGGGCTTCAGGGCGAAGTATCGTATTCCACCGAAGGTAGGTTTAGAATATTGCCACTAGGAGGAAATTTTTTTCAAGAGAAGAACGGGGGAAGTCGCAATTCCAATGATAGCCTTCGTGGAAGGAGGAATGACGATTCCAATGGGGAGAATAACTAGGGACTACCTACGTTGTCATAGGTTGGCCCTACACCAGTGCACCGCGAACCTGTTCCGGATCCTGGGGTGCGCCGACGCCTTAAACGACCAGATGAACCTCGGCCTTTCATGGCACGACGTGGTTCATCTCTATGAATGCCATAAGCTCGGCGACTCATATTACCTAAAGTCCAGGACTGACGAAGTGAGGTTGATATCCTGTCTTCCCAAGTCCAGCAAAGGCTTGAAGGAAGACCATCTGATCGTCTCTGAACCATGGCATGATGGCATTCACTGTCCGACTAGGGCAGGAGAGCCAGGTGGGGTGTCATAGAATTAGATTTCGTGGGGAGGACCCTAGTTTTGAGCTCTCCCCCCTTTTTGCTTTTCTTTCTTTCTTTTTACTTTTTGAACTTGTTGGTTTGGTTGCATGCCTCCTCGGACTAACAAACCCTTTGATGGCCTTTGCAGACAAAGAGCGAACATCCCCTCGGCTGAGCTTGGTCAACGTCCCGGCTCTAAATTTCCTCCTCCGATCTGAGATTTTCGTGAGTGAGGACGAACAATTACGGTCGGCTCCTCTGATTTTGGACTACGTTCCTCTCACTCGATCCTTGGTGGACCCCGGCCAAGCTATAATGGCTGGCAGTCCTCTATTGGCACGTATTGACGTATCCATACCGGGGTTCCTTGCTTCAACAGACTTACCTCCTGTTCAGCTGCCTCCCCAATGTGCTTTTCCCCCAGTGGTTATCCCGGAAGAGGAGGCTGGTTCTTCGCATTCATCCTTGGAAGAACAAATAGACCAGTTCCATTTTCCCGAGGAAGGAGAGGTGTCGGCCAGGGTAGTAGAGCTCTCAGACACCGACGCCGATCTAGACCGCGCTTCAGCGGCTCCTGATACTGGTCTAGTCATCGCACAAATTGACACTAGCGAGGAAGTCGAAGAAGAAGGAATGGACTTGCAGCCGAGGACAGGCCTCAGGGGCCTTTTATCCAGCAGGAGTAAGGGGCAATCCTCTAAGGATGTCTCGAAGGAACGAGCTGCCACTAAGGCTCTCGCTCCTCCTCTCCCTCCCCCCTCGTCGGACGCAGCGCTGCAGCCTATGATTAACTTAAGGCGAAAAAGGCAGGTAGAAGAAACGGAGGAGGGAGAGATCAGCCGTGAGAAGGCTAGGCCTCAGAAGAAGGGGAAGGAGACGAAAGAGCCCCGGGATAAGAGGACTAGGTCCACTGATACCCGAGACGAGGCAGCCACCCGTAGGGAACAACGAATATGGTCGCCGCGGATCGAATTGGACGCCGCCTCTATTCCCTGGGATGCTACCCTATGGGAATCCCAACGAGAGCAGGCATCCTACCTAGCTGATGCCCTGCAGCAACCTCTTCTCTTGCCTCGTGATATGGAGGGGCTCAGGAAGACTCGTCAACCAGAACTTTTCATGTCCTTGAAGAGGGATATGGCTATGGTAAGTAGAATCTTCTATCTCGTCCCCATATTGTGCATCCTGCTATTGTCATGTTCTAATAGGGTTTTATTTACTTCTGGGCGCAGGTCACTCAACAAATTTTTGTTGTGGAGGAATGGGCCAAGAAGGCTCGCGAGGACTTGCATAAGGAGGCTCTGTCCCGCTATGCCGCCGAGAAGGCTACTGCTGACCTCAAACTGGACTTTGAGCGTTAGGATAAAGAATTAAAAGAGGTGAAGAAGGCTCATGCGAGCGCGGAGGCCGGCGTTAAGAATGCCGAAAAGCAAGCTGAGGAGCTGCGCGTAAAGCTCCGTCAATCTGAGAAGACACTTACAGCGGAGCAGCAGGCGGTTTCTACGCTCCAGGCTGAGCTTGCAAGGACCAAAGAGGAGGCCCGCCTGGCCAGGGAGGTTGCTGAGAGGGCTGTAGCGGCCTCGTATGAGCGTGCAGTGCGTGATACTGAGGCTAGGATTACCGAGGAGGTGGCCATTGTCTGCAGGGAATACATCACCACGTCCTGGGGTGTAGCCCTGGATCGGGCAGGTGTCCCAGCGGATTCTGATCTCAGGAAGGCTGAGAACATCTTCTTTCCACAGGATGTACGCGAAATCCCTGATGAGGACGCCTCCAAAGAGCCTCTTCCAACTGACTCATCTATTCTCGAGGCTGGGGGCAATGAGCAGACCGTGCAGGACAGGACACCTGACGACAGCCTTTCCATCAACGAGATCGTTGCACAAGCCAAGGAGGTTGCCCCGGGGACCTAAGTAGCCGATGATCAGCCCAATCCTGCTCAAGGCCCTTAGGAGACTAGTGTAGGATTTGTTAGCCTTGCCTTTTGTATCCCATTTTGTTTTGCCTCACCAGTGTTTGTAAACAGAATTACTTTTGGGGATTTTAATGATAAGGGCTATTTTCTTTCAAATATTATTGTCTACCTCTCTTCTTTTTTTTTGTTTTCATTATGAATGGATGTCTCCGTCGCTAACTGTTGACAACTGAGCGTAAGTGAATGAATACGTGAATGGAATGATAGTTAATAATTAGGTGTGTTGGTTGCGAACCTTATTTTCTCCAAGCCCCTGGTCCGAAGAGCCAGTCAGGATTTGGGCCCTATTTAACACTTAGGGAGAATCACTTGGCAGTTAATTTCCCCCGAGTCTGTGGTCCGAGGAGCCAGGCAGGACTTGGGTTCTGTTTAACTCTGCGTGAGAATTACTTTGCAGCTAATTTCCCCCAAGCTTGTGGTCCGAGGAGCCAGGCAGGACTTGGGTTCTGTTTAACTCTGCGTGAGAATTACTTTGCAGCTAATTTCCCCCAAGCCTGTGGTCCGAGGAGTCAGGCAGGACTTGGGTTCTGTTTAACTCTGTGTGAGAATTACTTTGTAGCTAATTTCCCCCAAGCCTATGGTCCGAGGAGCCAGGCAGGACTTGGGTTCTGTTTTACCCTTCGTGAGAATTACTTTGCAGCTAATTTCCCCCAAGCCTGTGGTCCGAGGAGCCAGGCAGGACTTGGGTTCTGTTTAACTCTTCGTGAGAATTACTTTGCAACTAATTTCCCCCAAGCTTGTGGTCCGAGGAGCCAGGCAGGACTTAGGTTCTGTTTAACTCTGCGTGAGAATTACTTTGCAGTTAATTTCCCCCAAGCCTATGGTCCGAGGAGCCAGGCAGGACTTGGGTTCTGTTTAACTCTTCGTGAGAATTACTTTGCAGTTAACTTCCCCCAAGCCTGTGGTCCGAAGAGCCAGGCAGGACTTGGGTTCTGTTTAACTCTTCGTGAGAATTACTTTGCAGCAACACGGCACCAAAGATTACATCTTTCATTAATAACAGTACCTTTTCAGGTTATTTACATTCCAAGGGCGTGGGACTACACGTTTATCCAAGTCTTCTAAATAGTAGGCTCCTGCTCCAGCTACGGAAGTGATGCGGTACGGTCCCTCCCAGTTTGGTCCTAGCTTCCCCCATGCGGGGTTCCTTGCAGTGCCCAGGACTTTCCTCAGTACTAGATCTCCAGGCGCCAAGGGCCTGGACTTCATCTTGGCGTCGTAGCCTTGCTTAAGCTTCTACTGATAGTTAGCTAAGTGGACCATCGCGCCTTCCCTTCTTTCATCGATGAGGTCCAAGCTCTTTTCTAGAAGTTTGTCATTGGTAGCGGGGCAAAAGGTGGTAGTCCTCTGGGTCGGGAAGTTCACCTCCAGTGGAATGACAGCCTCGGCCCCGTAGGTCATCGAAAAAGGGGTTTCCCCTGTGGACCTACGAGGCGTGGTGCGGTATGTCCATAGGACATGGGCTAACTCTTCTACCCATCTTCTTTTTGAGTCATCTAGTCTCTTTTTCAGTCCGTTCAATATGGTCTTGTTGACGGCTTCTGCTTGGCCATTACTCTGGGGGTAAGCTGGCGTGGAATACCGGTTAACAATTCCCAGCTCGCTGCAGTACCTTCTAAAGGCTTTGCTATCAAACTGGAGCCCGTTGTCCGACACTAGGGTGTGCGGGGTGCCAAACCTGGTGACTATATTCTTCTAGAGAAACTTCTTGACATCGACGTCTCTAATGTTTGCCAGCGCCTCCGCCTCTACCAATTTGGTGAAGTAGTCGGTGCCGACGAGAAGAAATTTTCTATTCCCTGTTGCCTTGGGGAATGGACCAAGTATATCTAGGCCCCATTGTGCAAATGGCCAGGGACTAGACATTGGGTTTAGCTCTCCACCAGGCTGGTGTATGCTCGGGGCGAATCTTTGGCATTGGTCATACTTCTTCACATAATCCAGGGCTTCCTTATGCATGCTCGGCCACCAATAACCCTGCGTTAAGGCTCTATGAGACAAAGACCTACCCCCTGTGTGACTTCCGCAAATTCCTTCATGTAACTCTTCCAGGATGAGTTCTGCAGCCTCTGGGGGTACACATAGCAGGTACGGCCCTGAAAACGAGTGTCTGTAAAGCTTGAAGTCCTCCGATAACTAGAATCGGGCAGCCTTTCTCCTGATTTTGCCAGCCTCAACCTTATCGTCTGGCAAGGTGTCATGCTTTAAGTATAGAACGATAAGGTCCATCCAGCTCGGTCCGGCCCTGATGCTATGTATTCCAATCCCATTGGCCCTTTCTGTTGATGGACGGAGGACCTCTTCTACCAAAATGACTCGAGGCAGGGGTTGAGCCGAGGAGGTAGCCAACGTTGCAAGAGAATCAGCATGAGTGTTCCCACTTCTGGATACGTGCGTCAGGCGGAAGTGATGAAATTGGGTCTGTAGGTGCTTAACCCGAACTAGATACTCCTGCATTCTTTCGTCCTTTGCCTCCATGTCCCCATTTATCTGCCCCACAATAAGTCTTGAATCCGAGAACATGTCTACAGATTTTCCTCCCAACTTCCGGATCATTCCCATTCCTTCCAGTAGCGCCTCATATTCGGCTTCGTTATTTGTGGCTGAAAACCCGAGTCTCAGTGACTTCTCTATGGTTATCCCTTCAGGTGAGAGCAGGACAAGTCCTAACCCTGAGCCCCTTTGGTTCGCTGCGCCATCGACGTGCGCTTTCCAACAGGTGTTTTCGTGCTGGGAGACCGTGTTGATCATCTTCTCATCAGCCCCCAGTAAGACCAACACTTCCTTTCCCTCTGATGCGGGCTCCGCAAACTCTGCCACCAGGTCCGCGAGGACCTGGCCCTTTATAGCGGTACGAGGCATGTATTTAATGTCAAAGGCGCCCAAAATAGTTTCCCATTTTGCAATTCTACTTGTGTAATCGGCGCTGCGTAGGATGGATTTTAAGGGGAGTTGAGTTAACACCACAACCGTGTGTGCTTGAAAATAGTGGGGAAGTTTTCTTGTGGCCTGCACGATGGCCAGGATAGCCTTTTTGAGGGGGAGGTAACGGGTTTCTGCCTCCTGCAGCGATTTGCTAACGTAATAGATTGGTCGCTGTGTGCTGTTGTCTTCTCGGATAAGCACCAAGCTTACTGCATGTGGAGCCACTGCTATGTAGGCGAACAAAACCTCGTCGGCCTCGGGACTGAACATAATCGATGGTTGGGTGAGGTATTCCTTTAGCTGTTGGAAAGCAGTAGCGCATTCCTCATCCCACTCAAATCCTTTCCACTTGTGCAATAGGAGAAAAAATGGCCTGCATCTATCTGCTGAGCGCGAGATGAAACGGTTTGAAGCTGCTATCATACCAGTAAGCTTCTGGACTTCCTTTGGGTTCCGAGGAGGCTGTAAGTTATGGATGACTCTTATTTGGTCAGGGTTAGCCTCGATGCCTCTGTGAGTCACCATATAGCCCAAGAACTTTCCAGATCCCACTCCAAATGAGCATTTGGTCGCGTTCAGCCGTAGTTTATACTTTCTTAGTGTTTGAAAAACGTTCCCGAGATCATCAATATGGTTGGGAGCCAGCTTACTTTTAACCACCATGTCGTCTATGTACACTTCAATGTTTTTACCCATCTGATGTTCAAACATCTTGGTCATCATCCTCTGATAGGTTGACCCGGCATTTTTTAGGCCGAAGGGCATTACTTTATAATGATAATTCCTAACTGGGGTGACAAAAGCAGTCTTCTCCTGGTCTTCGGCGGCCAAGGGTATCTGGTGGTAACCTTGAAAAGCGTCTAGGAAACTAATTCTAGGATGTCCGACAGTCGAATCTACCAACTGGTCTATCCGGGGCATAGGGAAGGGATCCTTTGGGCATGCCTTGTTTAGGTCGGTGAAGTCTACGCAGACCCTCCATTTCCCGCTCTTCTTCCTCACCACCACCGTGTTGGCTAACCACTCAGGATAGAAGACCTCTTTGATAGCCCCTGCTTTCTTCAATCTTGTGACCTCTTCTATCACGGCGTCAGTATGTTCTTTCGATGGTCGTCGAGGGGCTTGCCTCTTAGGGGTTATGGCCGGGTTCACATTAAGGCGGTGGCAGATGAAATCTGGATCTACCCCGGGGGCCTCATAGGGGTCCCAAGCAAACACGTCTAAATTCTGTCGGAGGAAGGCAGTCATTGCTGACTTCTCTTGGGGCGGCAATTCTGAGCCAGTTTGAAAAAACCTCTCTGGGTCAGATCCGACGAGTGCTTTCTCCAACTCCTCACAGTTCACCTCCATGGCTGGTCCTCCACTACCCGCAGTTTGGACCGTAGTCATTAATTGCTATAAGCCGCTCTTGGCCGACGTGGAAGTTACACGATCCTGCTTTCGCAGGATTGCCGACACCATGCATTGCCTAGCAACCCCCTGGTTCCTTATTATCTCTTTGACCTGGCCTCCTGACGGATATTTCACATTTTGGTGCAAGGTTGATGACACAACCCCTAGGGTATGAAGCCATGGCCGGGCCACTATGGCTGTGTAAGGGGAGTATGCATCTACGACAATGAAGTTCACTTCTACCACCTCCGACTCCGTTTGCACCGGCAACCTAATCATGCCTTTTGGGATGACGACCTTTCCTTCAAAGCTAAGCAGGGGGGAATTGTATGGCAACAGGTCTTCCTGTTTCAAGTTCAATCCCTTATACAAATCAGGGTACATTATCTCCACCGCGCTGCCTTGATCAACTAACACCCTTTTGACATCATAACCTCCTATCCTGAGCGTCACGACTAAGGCATCATCATGGGGCTGGATAGTCCCTTGTTTGTCTTCCTCCGTGAACCCAATCAATGGCGTGGCGCTCACCCTAGCCCTCTTAGGTTCCCTGTCATCTGGCTTAGTCGGGAGATTGCTCACTGACATTACCCTGAAGGGGACAGAGCCTGTCCTTCCAGGTGCGGCGAGAATGACATTAATCGTGCCAATGGGCGGCCTCAACGCACTTTGTCTGGTTTCATTACTTGACTGTTCTTGCCATCTTTCAGAGCGATACAGCAGATGTCTTAGCTTCCCTTCTCGGACGAGCCTGTCTAAATAGTTCTTCAGGTTCCTACAATCATCAGTAGTGTGATCGGGTTCCTGATGGTATGCGCAATATAGGTTCTGATTACGCTTCAAAGGATCGCCAGCCATCTTGTTCGGCCACTGAAAGAAAGGCTCATACTTCACCTTCTCTAGGATTTTGTGGATAGGTTCCCGGAACACAGCATGGACTGTCTGAGTCCCAACGGATCCAGATTATTCTACATAGTCCCTTCTCGGCCTGTTACTGTTGTTAAACCGTTCCGACCTGAAGTCCCTCCTCTCCTGAGGGACGACCTTCGCTTTTCCCTTCCCCATTTGCTGGTCCTCCTCGACCCTTTTATACTTGTCAATTCGGTCCATAAGCTGGCACACACTGGTGACTGGCTTTCCAGTGAGGGACTTTCTTAAGCCATGTTCTGTCGGTAAGCCCCTTTTGAACGCGCTGATGGCGACATCCTCATTTTTCCCTTCGATCTCGTAATATGTTTCCCAGTATCTATCCGAGTAGGCCTTCAGCGTCTCTCCTTCCCGCATGGATAGGGATAGGAGGGAATCGAGGGGCCGAGGGACTCTAGTGCTGGTGATGAAACGTGAACCAAAAGCCTGCGTCAGCTGTTTAAAGGAATCTATGGAATTTGGCTGGAGGGAATCAAACCATCTCATCGCCATGGGTCCCAAACTAGATGGGAATATCCTACACATTAACGCCTCATCCCTGGTGTGGACAGCCATTCTTTGATTGAATTGGCTCACATGCTCCACTGGGTCGGACCGACCATTGTATATGGCGAACGTTGGTTGATGAAACCACCGAGGAAGCATTGCCCTCTCTATTCTACGGGTAAACGGCGACTGGGAGATGCGATCCAGGGCCTTACTCATGGCATCATTGGCCAGGCCTTGGTAAGATGGGCTTTTGTGGCTGCGTTTACGAGGCCTCTCTTCCTCATAGGAAAATGTTTCGCTCGGAGGCGTTCTTGATCTTCGCCGGTATTCATTATCCTCGCCACTGCTAGAGCCCGAGGAGGGTAAAGGACGTTTCTGTTGTGCTCGGCGCAGTTTTTTCTTCAAGTCATCAATCTCTTTTCGTAAAGCCTTTCGATCGTCTTTCTCACGGGATGCATGATCCTTCCCCTTTGAACGATTTTTGCTCGTATAAGAGGTGTTCACGCTTCCCTCCCATTGGTTATCCTGGTCGTTCCCTCGTTCGACATTTAAAAAATTGTCTTGCCGTTGAGAATCTGCGTGTCCGGTTTGGCGCGGGCCTGATCCTTCCATTTCTTACTGTTCACTTGTCGAGACACAAATTCTTCCCACAGACGGTGCCAATTGTAAGGACGGATTTTGGGGCCCAGGCCCAGTGAGCAGACGATTCTGGCCCAAAAGACCCTCAACAATGAATTTATAGAGAGTGGGTCGAAGAACTAGGTCAAGACAGAGTGCACGTAATGGTTAGTAAGCCATGCAACCGTTTGAACGTGGGGGGCGCTTCATTAGGTTTCCTGAGATAACAGTTTATGGAACAACAACTTATGCTTTTCTTACAGAACTTCTTCTTCTTCTTCTCTCTTTTCCTTACTTTTTTTGCTCTCCCTTTTCCGATCCCCTGATCGTGGGGGTTTTCTTCTCTTATATAGCATCCTTCGAATGATAATGGCCATACACCTGTTGATCATCTAGGCCTCTACTTGAGTGCCTGTCCCATAGGACATCATCCTCTTTTTCTGTGAGTTGCACTGGCCAAGACAATACTGTTCTCCTGTCCTCTCCACATTAATGTGGCTGGAAAAGTAGCTTCCTGGCATTTAATGCGGCAGTTGTGGTTGCCCCCCTGTGCGTCCAACACTTTCCTTCGATTTGGGACGATTTCCCACTATGTGAAGGGTATGCGTTGGATTTCCATTTGATGCGTCCGAGGAGACATTCCTCCTCGGACGCCTCTTGGGTAGGCCCGGCCCGGCCCAGCCCAACAGGGCTGGGCTGGAAGCCCTCTGGCCATGTCCGCACTTCTTGTCATGGTTGGGCCTCGCATGGATGCCAAGGCCCACTGTGGACTGATGAACTTTTACCCCCACAACAGTTATTCTTTTTTTTTTTTTTTTTTTTTTTTTTTTTTTTCGGTGGAGTATTATTGAAGACTTGTAATAATTGCGTTTGATACTAAATCAATTTTGATCAACCTTTTCACTGTGTGGTATCAGCTTTGTGGAAGTATCAATCACTCTTTTTTGGGCATTTTTTTTGGTGGAGAATTATTGAAGACTTGCAGTAATTAGGTTTGATACTGAATCAATTTTTTTCAAACTTTTCATTGTGTGGTATCAGCTTTGAAAAAGTATTTGTGGATGCCACCAATTTTTCCTTCCTTGGGGGAGGAAAGGGGAGTACGCCTCGGCCGAGTGGATAGGGGCCAAGGTGAAGAAAAAATGGAGACGCCACCTAGATTAGGTCTAGGAACCATTTACATAGTGTCCTTACATGGAAGGACTGATTTTACTACTAGAGTATGGGTTCGGAGTTTAGGTATGATTTTGGGAAGGTATTAGGCACCCGAAACCACCCGACCTGTGGGTCAAGGTCCATTCATTGTATCTTACATCTTAATCTCATTAAAGGCACCTTCAATATTGCATTCTATACTCACACACACACACTATCATACATCTAAGCATACAACATGGCATTTCATCCCAAATCCTAACATACATCTATCATGCTTCTCATATCATCATAAACCCTAGCATACATATATCATGGTAATCCACATCAAACCTGGCATACATCTATCATGGTAATCCACCTTAAACCTAGCATACATTTATCATGGTAATCATCTCATCTCATCCAAGGCAGCAAGCAAACAAGGTATCTTAAAGGCAACAACATAGTAGCAATCAAACAAACATGTTTATCATATTGATAGCATAGCACATGGACTTTGCATATACACATTCATCAAGGGAATATCAATGTCATATAACAAACAAATGCTTGATCATGTGAAATGCATGACTCACCTTTACTTACCTCGTTGCACCATAGCACCTATACATTAATGCATGGACATTTGAATGCGTGTTCATGGCATATAAAAGCAAGAAATAGAAAGAAACCCTAATCTAGCATGTTAAATGCAAACAAACAATCAAATAGAGACACAGAGACTCAAAAGCATAAAAGTAGGTCAAAATAGAATCATGTTATGTGAAAGAAAAGAAGAAACAGAAGTGGAAAACTCAAATTAGAGTTTCTAGGCACGAGTATACGTGCACATACATAGGCCTGCATACGCAAGCCAGTTGTATACATACACATACTTTGAGCCTGTGTATGCATGCAAGAAGCATACGCACGTAGACACACCTTGAACCCTAACCCAGAAATACAGAAACACAGAGCAAAACTTAAAACTAACAAATCTAACAACCAAACATGCTTTTAAATAGTAAACTACCAAACCCTAGGCTGCCTGAACATACTAAAACATAAACAAAGAAGGAAAACAAAAAGAAAATAGAATTAAAATAAAGAAATGAAAATAAAAAATGTTAGAGCTCAATACCTCAAACAAGAAGCTTTTCAAGCTTGATTTTGATCGTTCCCCTCAATCAATCTATTCATAATCAAATACAAAAGTGATTAGTAATTTTAAAACTCAAATATTATGACCAAAAAATGTCCCAATCAAAAGAAAATTGATTTAAGGATGTTTTGTGAAAAACTCCCTCTTTGATTCACTATTTCTACTTAGGTTTTCTGTTAGGATTTTCTATGTGTCTTGAAAAGGTACCATGTATGGCTTTTTGTATTGAGAAAATAGGGGTTTGGAATGGCTCCCAGACAATGTGGGATTCATTCCAAATCTCAGTTTTTAATGCAGAAAACTTGCATTTCATAGCTTCTGGAACCTTAGCTGCATACGCAGGCCCATGCATGTGTACGCATATGTGTGTATGTGTACACAACCCTAGGGTTTTGGTGGTCTTTAATTTCCAAAAATAGATTTATTTTATTCATAAAAGAGTTATATTTTCCATAAAGCCTTACTTATGTCAATTTATAATCTGATTGGGCCTTAAATCAACCTTGGGCTTTTTTTACCATCGTTGAGGAACGGAGGCCCGCATTGTAGGGAGTACAAAATGCGGTATCTACAGTATCAATCACTCTTTTTTGGGCATTTTTTTTGGTAGAATATTATTGAAGACTTGCAATAAAAGACTTGCAATAATTACATTTGATATTGAATCAATTTTGTTCAACCTTTTATTTGAAGTATCAATCATTCTTTTTTTAGCCACATGACGTTATTGGGTTTACTCGGAAACCATTTGTAACAACCCGAGGAAAGTGTCAATCACATTTGCACATATACTCTAAAATTACTAGTTAAATTACAATTGGAACTTCTTGTAATCATTTATAAACCCAAGATCCACTTAGTAAACACCCAATGTAAGACTCAACACATGTCCGCATCACACATTCTCAAACAATTCAAACCATACAATTTGGAGAATCACAGTATCAGTTCTAGGAAGCAAGCCTGAAAGCTTAAAAGAAGCTCGACGGCAAAAAGAAAGCCTCTATGAGTCCCTTGTCCTACTGTCCAAAAGTCCTTTCCTAGTATCAAAAAAGAAAATTTATACTTATAATATTTTTAAGAATTCGAATAAGAATAAGTGTTTAAAGTATTATTTAAAAATTTTAGGAATCAAGTAAATTTAAAGTTTTCAAAAATAGGTTTATATTCAAAGTCTTTATATATATATATATATATATATATATATAATTCTTTCTAGCCATTAATAAACATGGTTGGATTTTAGGTTCATTATTTGACAATAAAAGACTCTAGAGTCAACCGACTTCACAAGAAAAGGTTTAATTGACTTGCAATCACTCTATTTAATTTATTGCAAAATTTGCCATGGATTGTTTCTTTGGTAAATAATCTATCATGGATTTATAAAACAAATGAACCTTGCGATAAAAGTAGTGAGAAGATAATTAAGTATTAATGAATTTCATATTCTCAGTTATCGTACAAAATTTCCCCTAAAAAAAAAGTTGTCGTACAAAATTCATCACTAAAGGGAAGTGTAAAAAATAAATTGGAGCACATATCAATGCATTTCATATTGTCAATTATATTGTAAACATGAAAGAAATTAAGTTATATATAATTAAGTATTAATGAATTTCACATTCTCAATTACTGTTCATAATTCATCACTAAAAAGGAAGTGTAAAAAAATATTGGAATACACAGTAAAGAATTTCGTATTCTTAATTATATTGTAAACATGATTTTTTTTTTTTTGGTTGCAAATAAAAATGAAAAATTTGAGTTATTATATATAAACTAATCACAAGTGGAAGATGCCAACTTGGATCACCCTCTACCCATTTTTTTATTATAAAAAGAAAAAAAAAAAAAAGAAATGTTAACGGATGACCTTATAATGGGTGGTGAGTTGTGTCAGTAGGTTAAACCAAATATTTGGCCTGCAATTAAACCACCATGATATTAACTTCATGTATAGTCTGTGTGAAAACATTAAGATCGATTACTACCTAAAAACTAGGGATATGTAGGTACGGCTGATATCATGCCTTCCCGATTCCAACAGAAACTCGACGGGGGAATTCATTCGGGTGAGCGGCAATTGGCTTGCCGATGAGCTCCCTTTCCCATTTTCGCCATGTGATGTTGGTCAGTACTGAGAACCTTTATTTGCTTTAAGTTTGAATCTTTTACTCAGTTATTTGCATATACACTAACCAATCCCTTTGTTGATTTGTTGCAGAAGGAAGAAGATTTCAACCAAATCTCAGAGTTGTGCACGTGAGAGATCTTAAATTTGTACTTAGGTCATAAATTTTTATGCGTAGGGACAGCCAACTCCGAGCATCCCATTTGATACTCAATGTTAACGCGGTGTATTCTACCTGGCAAACATTCAGCCAGGCATTGTTAGTAGATAGCCCGTCGCTCTCGTACATAGATGTTCGGCATGCAAACTTCCTCCCGCCTTCATTGACCACTAGTGAAGCTTGGGATCTAGGTACTAGATACACTAACGCGGAGGAACTTGCCCCGGTAAGGGACGAATCAGCTGAGTGCATGTCCTGAATCCGTAAAGCCCACATTCTCGTCGAAGGGCCCTATGCTCACCTTAGGCTACTGAGTTGATTGCAGCCGAACCAATCCACCCCACAGAGGAAATAGCTAACTTAGGTGAGGAAATGGTAACCAAATGCACCCTATCAGTTGACCGATTCTTGCCTAGGACACGCTCGGTCGCTCAATCCCAACAGCCTCCCGGTAGGGACCGAACTCCGCCTCCTCCCTCTAGCCATGCAAAGAAGAAGCAGCGCGTTATTGATCCTTCGCCTCCTCCTTCAAAGACCCCTCCTCAGGCATCTAGGGGGATTTTAATTCGGGAACCAATTGGTGCCTCGCAACCACTTACCCAGGTTGAGAGAGATGTTGCGTCCTCTTCCAGGCCTGAGGTAGGATGGCAGCCCTCCTTGAAGTTCGGGGATGAGCCTCTGCCGGCGATTGCCAGCATAAGGACTTGGGCCTAGGGCCAAGGGGAGGCGGGTGCCCAAAGCCTAGTGTAGGGCCTCCTTTTGCCCGAGGACATCAACTGTTTCTTGGAGGTGACAAAGGAGTCGATGGCAAGGTGACTTCAATGGCATACAATAGCGGTAACCCTTCTTCCCTTTATGTTTCATTTGTTTCGTTTGCATGCGTATTTCCTTCTTCCCTACACTTGTGATATCTTGTTATTGCTATGTTACTAGGCCATGCAGTTGACTCACATCCTTGATGAAAGGCTGAAGGAACTATCTGAGGACGTGGAAAGGGAGTAGGCCTTGAAGGATGTGGAAGAGGACATGGCGAAAGAGAAGGGGAAAGCGGCTGACGTTGTCATGAAGAGGGCTCAAGCTACCGAAAAGGAATGTTTGGTAACTAAGAAGAAATTGGCTGAGGTGGAGGTCAAGCTAGGGGGCATAGAGCTTAAACTAGCAGAGGTGGAAAGCCTAACTTTGGCCCAGGTTGATGAGATTGCCAACCTTAAGGCGGCCCTTAATGCCTCCAAGGAGAGGGGGTACAATCTAGGCTTCGCAGATGTTGAAAATTCTATGGAGCCCGTTGTCCACCAAGCTTGGAATCATGGGTTTGGCGAAGGGTGGCTTGCAGCTCTACAGGTAATGGGAGTAGCAGAGGATTCCCCGCTGAGGAATCTCGAGCAAATTCCCTACCTCGTTTTTGCTCCCTCTGTTCAAAGTCAAGTTGATGCTATCGATGAAGAGGAAGCCCTTAGCATGAGGGAGTTAGTTCACGCCATCGACACTCACGTGGAGATGGTTAACCTTGAGGTCACCAGCAATCTTCATGCTGTTGAAGATGGACAAGGACAAATGCTTGCCGTCGACTAACCAACCGAGAATGTGCTCGCCCAGCGGTCCGACAAAGTTACCCAACTTCTACCCTCCGATCCTTCTGTTTGATCCATTATGTTTTAATTTACTTTCATTTTTGGCTTATTCCTTTCAGTTGCTTGGTTTGCCTAAAGTCACCGGGTTGTGGTGACGGGACAATGATCTGACTCTTACTCTCCTAAGTTTTATTTTCCTACAGTCACCAAGTTGTGGTGACAAAACATTGGTTTAACTTTTATTTGTTTTCTTTATTTGATTTGGGTATGGTGACTGAACATTTGTTTATACTCATGAATGGTTGCTACCAAGTTATTCTTTCTGCCATGTTCTTTCATTTCCCTCTTTTTATATATATTCCTGATGGATGGGTGGTCTAATCACGGTTCGCTTATGAATGGCGATTGGAACTGTTTACTCACTTATCTTCAAAAAGGGTAGGCTATATCTGGGCAAGTATGGTGACTAGGATCGGTCTGGAAGAGATCACCTATATCTAGAAAGAATTGACTCCTCGACAATAAAAACTAAATTTGACATACATTGACCTTTCTAGGAAAACATAGGGTAATCACCTTCCCCGTGATCTGGGTTGAATCCGGGTGATCGGTTTCAACCCCTTGAATAACTTGACGTAATCTCTGTGTGCTCAGTGAATAGAATAGACTTGGAAAGCTTGTTTCCATTCGTGGAATAACTCAATTTAAGGTTTTTTCCCATCCGGCGATGAATATCTAACCAGGAAATAGGTTTCTTTGGACAAAATTTGAAAATAGGTTTCCATATGCCCGGTAATTGGGATTGAACCAAGAAGCAGGTTTCTGTCCTTAGATAAATTTGGAATTAGGTTTCCACCTGCCCGATGATTGGGATCAAACCGAGAAGCAGGTTTCTGTCCTTAGCTAAATTTGGAATCAGGTTTCCACCTGCTCAGTGATTGAGATTGAACTGAGAATTGGGTTTCTATCCTTAGATAAAATTTGAAATTAGGTTTCCACTTGCTTGGTGATTGAGATCGAACCGAGAAGCAAGTTTCTGTCCTTAGATAAAATTTGAAATTAGGTTTCCACCTGCCCGGTGATTGAGATCGAACTGAGAAGCAGGTTTCTATCCTTAGATAAAATTTGAAATCAGGTTTTCACCTGCCCAATGATTGAAATCGAACCGAGAAGCAAGTTTCTATCCTTAAATAAATTTGGAATCAGGTTTCCACCTGCCCGGTGATTAGGATCGAACCGAGAAGTAGGTTTCTGCCTTTGGATAAATTTGGAATAAGGTTTCCACCTACTTAGTGATTGAGATCGAGCTAAGAATCATGTTTCTGTCCTTAGATAAAATTTGAAATCAGGTTTCCACCTGCTCGGTGATTAGGATCGAACCGAGAAGCAGGTTTTTGTTCTTAGATAATTAGGATTAGATTTTCTTCGTGTTTGTTAGCTGGGGCTAGTAAGTTAATAGTAATGGAACCATATGTGAGCATAGCAATATGAATAATCATTACCCTTATATTATTTAACATACGCGTATGCCAACAGTTCATTGATAAAACTTCTTTAGATTATGGATGTTCCATGGCCAGGGAACCGGTTTCTCGTCTAGATCCTCAAGGTAGTATGCTTCTGCGCCTGCAATGGCAGTGACTTTATAAGGCCCTTCCCAGGTCAGGGCTAACTTCCCAGCATTAGTGTCTTGCATATTTCCCATTACTTTCCGCAACACTAGGTTCCCAGCGCCGAATTCCTTTGTCTTCACATCTCGGTTGTAGTGCCGGGCAAGCTTTTGCTGATACTCGGCTAGCCGTATAGTCGTCATTTCCTGGTACTCTTCTAGCAAATCCAAATGTTCCACCATCAATCCATCATTCTGGGTAGGGGCGAATTTCGCAACCCGAGCACTACATAGGTTTATCTTGGCTGGTATGATAGCCTCTGCCCCGTACGTTAGGGAAAATGGAGTCTCTCCCATAAACCTCCTGGGGTTGTCCGATATGCCCACAAAACGTTGGGCAGCTCCTCGACCAACCTACCCTTTGTACCGTCCAACCTTTTCTTCAATCCATTCACAATTGCTTTGTTGGTGGCTTCGGCTTGGCCATTGCTCTAAGGATATGCCGGGGTGGAGTACTTGTTCTTGATACCGAGATCATTGCAAAACTCGCGAAAGGCTCTACTATCAAATTGCAATCCATTATCAGATATGAGAGAGTCCGGCACCCTAAATCTCGTAATTATATTTCACCACACAAACTTTCTAACGTCTGCATCAATATTAGCTAACACCTCTGCCTCTATCGACTTGGTGAAGTAATCAATAGCTACCAAAACAAACCTTTGATTGCCCAAGGCCCAAGGACACAGACCGAGAATATCCAGCCCCTACTGTGCAAAGGGCCACGGGCTGTTGACTGGGTTCAGATAACCTGCTGGCTAGTGGATTAATGAGGCGTGCTTTTGGCACTGTTCACACTATTGCATATATTCGGCGGTATCCTTCTGCATCTGCAGCCACTAAAACCCTTGGGTCATCACTCGGTGTGCCAATGAGCGATCCCCTACATGATTGCCACACACCCCATCGTGTAGCTCAGCCAAGAGTTCATTCACTTTCTCGGGGCACAAATATAAAAGATACGATCCCTCAAAAGACCTCTAGTACAATTTATGATTTGCCAACAACCAATACCGAGCAGCTACTCGGCGTTCCCTGTTAGCTTCCTTTTCATCATCTAGTACTCGATCCTAGGCTAAAATGTTGATGATTGGGTCCATCCAACATGGCCCGGACATTGAAACCATTGCGACACCTGTCGCAGCGTTAATACTCAGTTCCATTATGAGCTCCACCATGATTATTTAAGGTACATCCTCTGTCATTGATGACGCCAATGTAGCTAGAGAGTCTGTATGTCTATTCTGCCCCCAAGTCACCTAATCCACCTTTGCCTTAAGAAATTAACTCATAACCTGCCTCACGACCCGCAAGTATTCCTTCATTCGGGAATCTCGGGCTTTAAAACTGCCCTGCACCTGGCTAACCACCAGTTGAGAATCTGAGTAAATCTCAACTTCCCATGCTCCCATATCCAAAATGACTCTTAATCCAGCAAGTAAGGTTTCATACTCAACCTCGTTATTAGAGGCCCTGAACCCTAACCTGAAAGAATGTTCCAACCTTATTCCTTCCGAAGTGATGATAACAATCCCGGCTCCAACCCCCATTGCACTAGACGCGCCGTCCACGAACACCTTCCACGGGTGACAATCCACATGACAAATCACTTCCATCACATTCGTAAGGGAAAACTTTGCAACAAAATCAACAAGAACTTAGCTCTTCACCGAACTTCTAGGCCTATACCTTATATCAAAGGATCCAAGCCGGGTTCCCCATTTAGCTATTCAGCACGTGAAGTCGAATCTCTTCAGCAATGACTGTAAAGGGTATTTGGTCAACACATAAACAGTGTGAGCTTGAAAGTAGTGAGGCAGCTTCCTCGCAGCATGCACTAGTGCTAATACCAGCTTCTCTAGGGGCAAGTACCTTGTCTCAGCATCGACCAGGGTCTTGTTGATGTAATACACGGGTTACTGCACTCCTTGATCCCTCAAAAGCATGGCACTCACGGCAAGATCTGACACTGAGAGATACATGAATAAGTCCTCCCCGGGTTCTAGGGCCGTCAACATAGGTGCCTGCACCAAATATTCCTTTAAGTCCTGAAAAGCCTTTTCGCATTCTTCATTCCACTAGAATCTCCTCCACTTCTTCAAAAGCTGGTAGAATAGACGGCAACGATTAACAAATTTGGAAATGAACCAATTAAGGGTAGCTAACATATTGGTTAATACTTGGACTTCCTTCGGACTACTCTGCTACTTGAGGCGCTTCACGGCTTCAATTTGATTGGGGTTGACTTCTATCCCTCAGTTTGTGATCAAATACCCTAGGAACTTGCCAGCCCCCACCTCGAAGACACACTTATCAGCATTAAGGCCCAACTTATGCTGTCGAAGTACTTCGAACACCCCCTGGAGATCTTCTGTATGTCGTGTCTCCTGTTTACTCTTTACCACCATATCGTCAATGTACACCTCAACCGTCTACCCCATCTTATCTTAGAACATTCTTGTCATCATGTGTTGATACGTGGCCCCAGCATTCTTTAGCCCAAATGGCATAGTTGGCGTTTAGGGAGATAAATGCTGTCTTCTCCTGATCCTCGATGGCCAGGGCAATCTGGTGATAACTTTGAAAGGCATCTAGAAAACTCATCCTCGGATGCCCATATGTGGCGTTCACCAATTGATTGATCTTCGGCATAGGAAACGGGTCCTTTAGGCATGCTTGGTTCAAATCCATGAAATCTATGCAAACTCTTCATTTGACAATTTTCTTCTTCACCACCACGGTATTCGCCAGCCATTTTAGAAAGAAAATTTTCCTTATCGCCCCAATCTCCTTTAACCTCTAGACCTCCTACCTAACTGCCTCAAAGTATTCTTTAGCCAACCTTCTCGACTTCTGCTTCTTGGGAGGGAATGATGGGTCTACATTAAGCTTGTGAATTATGAATTCGGGATCCATCTTGGGCACCTCATACGGGCTCCAAGCAAACACATTTACATTCTATATAAGAAATAGTAACGTCGCAAACCTGTCCTCATCCCTCATACTTGCCCCTACTTGGAAATGCTTGTCAACATTTGGTAATATTTTTACTTTGATTAATTCCTTGGCACAACTAGCCCCCATTCCTTCTTGGGGCTCATGTTATTGCTATAAAGGGACCTCCTCGGGTGGTTCCTTCTGTTTAGGTTGTTTGTTCTCCCAATTAACTGTGGCCACTAAGCATTGTCTAGCTACTTGCTGGCTTCCCCTTACTACAACAACACTCTGCTCGGTGCGGAACTTGACCTTCACATGCAGGGTGGACGGAACCCCCCCATCGAATGGATCCACAGTCTTCCTAGAATCGCCGTATATGGAGAAAATGAGGCAACCACTATAAATGCTACTACTACTTCCTTACCTTCCATATTCACGAGAAGGGAAATTTGCCCCTCGGGGATCACCACCCAGCCATCAAAACCGACCAGGGGTGTATCGTACCTTGAGAGGTCTTTGCTCTTTAGTCCGAGCCCTTTGAACAGGTCCGGATACATCACATCGACCCCACTCCCTTGGTCCACCATCACCCTCTTCACTATGAAACCATTTATCCGGGCAATCACCATTAAAGCGTCATCGTGCGGCTGAATCATTCCTTCTAAATCATCATCATCGAAAGCGATGGGCTCTCGTGTGAGCTTCATCTTCTTCTTGGAGGGTTGCTTGCCCAAGAAATCTTCTATCGACATTATAGCCAACACCCCTTTCCTTCTAGTCATAGCAATACCCTTTGGGGTAGTGTGGATGACCTCGATCACTCCTAACGGCGGTGGGAGAGGGTTTCCCCTTTGTTGAGTACCTTGCCTGGTACCTCAGTTCCCTAAATCCACCACAAAATTCTTCAAATATCCTACTTTCACCAACTGCCCTAAATGATCTTTCAACACCTGGCACTGCTTAATCGTATGGCCTTTATCCCTGTGGTAAGTATAGTACAAGTTTTGGTTCCTCCAGGATGGGTCGCCTCCTATCTTGTTCGGCCACCGGAAGTACGACTTGTTCTTGATTCGATCTATGATCTTGTGCACTGGCTCCTTGAACGTTATGTTCACTTCCCCCATTTGTGCCTCCGACTCTTGAATCCTTAAATCCTTTCGGGGCCTTGACTGGAAACCACCTTGCCGAGGACGACTCACTGCGGGGCTTTGCCTTTACTTTGAAGCTGGTCATCCTCTAAGCATTTATACTCCTCAATGCATCTCATGAGCTACCTTATATCCTTGGGAGGCCTCCTCGTTAATAACTCCCACAGTTCAGAGTCCTCGGGCAACCTCATTCTAAAGGTGCTCGCTGCAATTTTCTCGTTGCCCCCACTGATCTCATTGTAAAGTTCCCAATATCGACTGGCAAAGCTGCGAAAGGTTTCCCCTACTCCCATTTTCATGGATAGTAATGCGTCCATTGGTTGCGGAACCCGGTTACAGGTCACAAACCGGACCCCGAATTCTTGGATCAACCAGGCAAAACTGTGAATGAAGCCTTTCCGTAACCTATTAAACCATCTCAAAGAAATGGGCTTGAGGTTCGAGGGAAATACCTTACACATTAGCACGTCATTATGAGTATGTAAGGACATCATTTGGATATAATGATTGACATGCTCTACCGGGTCTGTTTTCCCCTCGTATAAGTTAAATGGTAGGCACGTGAATTTGCTTCGCATTGGGGCTCGTTCAATGTTATCCGAGAAAGGCGACCGAATGGCTCTGCGTAAAGCTTGGCTTATGGCGTCCATGGCAGCGTTTTGGGGCTATCACTCCTCTAGGGAATCCGAGTCTTGGTCCGCATATTATTGTGATCGTGAATGGTCCCAGTGTCGTCAGGAACCGGATTGATTGGACCTGGCTTTATAGCTGCCTCCCCTACTAGCTGATCCCTCCTCCCAATCGTTATAGTCTCTTCTCTGTTACCTACCTCTTGCTTCCAACTCCAAATCTCTCACCAAACCTTGCAAACGTTCAAGTTCCTCATCTCTCTCATCAAATTGCCCATGCCCTGAAGCACCTGACATTGTTTGGCGTGTTTGATACGACCCTTCTCCAAGGCCAGACCGTTCCTCTTCTTGCTTACGATTCCTATCTTCACACCTTTCATGCCTTCTTTCTCGCCAAGTAGATCCTCGAGAAGACCCCCTCAGAACCATTTGCAGCATAACTCCCTAACCGTCCTTCAGACATTTCCCCGATGCGAGTCTTGGTCGAACCATAGCTATGTAGGACATTCCCATAGATGGTGCCAATTGTGCACACCAAAAATGAGGCACATGGGCTGGTAGGCGTGTGAATTTGCTAGGCATTGGGGCCTGTTCAATGTTGTCTGAGAAGGGTGACCGAGTGGCTCTGTGTAAAGCTCGGCTTATGGCCTCCATGGCAACGTTCCGAGGCCGTCGCTCCTCTGGGGAATCCGAGTCTTGGTCTGCACATTCTTGTGACCATGAATGGTCTTGGTGTTGCTGGGAACTAGATTGATAGGACCCGGCTCCGTAGTGGCCTCCCCCACTAGCTGATTCCTCTTCCCAATCATCATGGTCTTTTCTCTATTACCTACCTCTTGCTTCCAGCTCCAAATCTTTCACCAGCCCTCACAAACATTCAAGTTCCTCATCTCTCTCGTCAAATTGCCCATGCCCTGATGCACCTGATATTGTCCGGCGTGTTTGATACGACCCTTCTCCAAGGCCGGATCGTTCCTCTTCTTGCTCACGATCTGTATCTTCACACCTTTTGTGCCTTCTTTCTTGCTAGGTAGATCCCCGAAAAGACCCCCTAGAACCACTTTCAACTTAACTCCCTTACCGTCCTTCAGACATTTCCCTAGCGCGAGTCTCAGTTGAACCACAGCTATGTAGGAGATTCCCACATATAGCACCAATTGTGCGCACCAAAAATGAGGCGTATGGGTTGGTCCACTACTTGGGCTCACAATCTATTTGTAATGTGGGCTTTGGGTTTCCTACTATGGGCAGTTCTTAACTTAGAGACCCAACAAATCGAGCTAATCTTACAAACTTCTCTCTTTTCTCTCGTATTGCTTTCCTTATGTCTTTAGCTCTCTGTTCCCTCTAGCCCCTTTTAATAACCCCCTCTTCCTCATTTTTCCAAAATTCATAGCAAACATATCAAGCTTATGGAGAATTATGAATTTGTGTTACTAATATAAAAGCCCAAGGAAAGTTATGATTATTTATCTTAAACCCATGACATTTATATATTTCATACCATATTATAAACCCATGGAATTTATATAAGAACCCGTTGTCACTATTTATCTTATATCACAACATTCATAATGTTTATTTCTAAAACTCATGGTTAGTCGACAGGTATTCACATGAAAAAATGACCCTAACTAACCTAACCAACCTTACCTCCAAATCTCACTGTTCATCATCCTCCCCCCTCTCTTAGATGCAGATCCGGCGAGATTTGTCTAGAATCAGCGCGATCTGGACGAGATTCATTGAGATCCAGCTATTTCTTAACTAGATCCAGCTAGATCTCGACTAGAGAAAGGTTTTGAAACCCGAACCAGACTGTATGGTCTGACCAGGAAAACTTCAAACCATTCAGCTTTACGGTCTGTTTAGGGTGAAGAACCATTCCATGTAAAAAAAAAGCATGGAACTGTGTGAACCGCAGTCCGATTGCTCAGTTCTGTGAACCATGACCGGTTCACACAGTTCCTGTGTTTCAAGCCTTAAACGGCACCGTTGGACTCTCTTCTCTATTTTTGTTTTCCTATATGGCGTCGTTTGGGCTTATGTGCATATGCGTTCCACAAATAGAAACCCTAAAACCCATGCCTCACTCTCTCAAATCTTAATCACACTCTGCCTCTCCCTTACTACTCACTCTCATCTCTTATCTCTGCCTCTCTCCCTCGTCGCCATTGGCCACCACTCTTTGCCCAGATCACAGCTCACTCAGTCACTCCCTCAATCACTCTCTGCCTCTCTCTCACTCTGCCTCATCGCCATCGGCCACCACTCTTTGCCCAGATCATAGCTCACTCTTTGCCTCTCTCTCACTCTGCCTCGTCGCTGTCACTCCAAGTCCCACTCTCTACCATTCTTCAACTTCTACTCATTTCGACTCTACTCTTGCAAGGTACTTTATCCTTTTTAATTTTTCTTTCTTTTATGTCAATTTATATTTTTTGGTCAATTTATTGTGTAAAATAATTTGTGATCAATTATGTTATATGATAATTGCATGTGAGAGTATATATATGTTTGTGTTTGTGAATATATATAGCTATATGTGGACTGTCAACTGTGTATTTGGATATTTGGGGTGATGGGTTTGTTGTAAAAAATTGGTGAATTTCAGAAATTGTATGAAGTTGTGAATTTGTGATTCTTTGACTCTATGACTCTGTGTATATTAGTTTGTTAATTTGACTCTATGTATGAAGTTGTGATTCTTTGACTCTTATGACTCTGTGTATATTAGTTTGTTAATTTGACTGGTTGTTTAGTCTTTTAGATTAAAATGGAAATGGAGACTGGGTCTACTCCATCACATGAAGTTGATTCCAATATAGTGGAGTCTAGCTCAAGAATAAGGGAAAAGGTTAATCCGGCTTGGGAACATTTTAGCCTTGGGGTGGATGAGAAGGTACGAAATACTTTTACATGTGTGTGTTATAGGCAAACATATAAAGGTGGGGGTATTAATAGGATGAAACGACACCTTGCGGGGATAAAAGGTGATATTGGATCATGTAAAAAGGTTTCTCATGATGTGAGATACCAAATGTTGGAATATTTGAAGGAGTTTGAGTTGAAGAAAAAAGCTAAGAAATAATGTCAAGAAGAAATGTTTAGTGTGCCTTCCACAAATAGTGATATGCAAGAAGATGAAGATGTTCAACAAGTATTTAGTAGTGGGTTGCCTAAAAATCCTATTTTAGGTAAAAGAAAGGATACAAAGCCAATGGATAATTACTTTGCTCCAAGAATTACTCCAAGAGCTCAACCTAGTCTTAAAAGTGTGTTTCAAAGTAAAGAAAAGGTGAGGCAAGCTGATATGGCTATTGCAAGGTGGATGTATGACAATTGTATTCCTTTTAATGCAGTGAATTCAATGTACTACCAAAGGATGATTGATGCCGTAGCTACTTCTGGTCCTGGTTACAAAGGTCCATCTTATCATGTTGTATGGGTCCCTTTCTTGAGGGATAAAAAAAAAAAGAGGTTCAATTGTTGGTTGACTCACAATGTAGGCATTGGGCAGAAGTTGGATGTACACTTATGGTTGATGGTTGGACAGATACTAGACATAGGTCATTGATTAATTTCCTTGTTTATTGTCCCAGGGGAATGGTGTTTGTAAAATCAGTTGATGCCTCAAAGATTGTGAAGAGTACCAGAAACTTGTTTAAATTGTTTGATGAAGTAGTTACATGGGTTGGTCCAAAAAACATAGTTCACATGGTTATTGATAATGCTTTCAATTATGTATCTGCTGGTAAATTGTTGTGTGAAAAGTATAAAACTATTAATTGGTCTCCTTGTGCAGCACATTGCCTGAATCTTGTGTTGCAGGATATGGGAGACATGCCTCATGTGGATAGTCTCAAAAAACGTGCATCCAAAGTTACAGTTTTTATTTATAATCATATGACTTTGATTGCTTGGTTGAGGAATAGACCTGGTTGGACAAATATTGTACGTTCGGGAGCAACAAGATTTGCTACTACTTTCCTTTCATTTGGAAGCATTCATGTGCATAAGCATGACTTGCAAGCCTCAGTGACTAGCAAGTTCTTTGTGGACAATATATTGGCAAGAGAGTTAAAGACAAAAGAAGCAGTTTCTATCATTTTGGATAATTCTTTTTGAGTGATATTAATGTTCTTGTCAATATTTCATCGCCACTCATTCGTTTGTTACGGATTGTTGATTTTGATCAAAGGCCTGCAATAGGATATGTGTATGAGGGCATGTATAGAGCACGGTTGGGAATCAAGAAGATCTTTCGAATGAGGAAGCACTTGTACAAGCCATACACCTCAATTATAAAAAACCGTTGAGACAAACATTTGCGTAAAGATCTTCATGTTGCTACATATTGGTTAAATCTTATTTTTCAATATGATGAGGAGAATTTTTGTCGGAAACCAGCAATAAATATGGCTGTTTTGGACTACATTGGGAAAAAATATGATGGTGACCAAGAAAAGGTAATTAAGGAAACTCAATATTTTCGAGACCGTATTGGGAGCTTTGATAGAGATCTTGCATTGTCAACAAGCACGACCACTCATCCAGGTGAGAAGTAATTAGTTTACTTTAATACTATAAACAAATCTTAGTTTTTTTGTTCATGTTGAAAGTTAGTTTTGTCACTATAGTTAGAATAACTAAAGTGATTATTCAATTGAAAGTTTGTTTGTTTATGTTGATTAATATTAGATTACGTTGTGTTATGAAAATCAAATGAATGGTGGAAGCTGTGGGGTGCAGATGCTCCAAACTTGCAAAAATTGGCAATTAGAATCCTTAGCCAAACTTCCACCTCTTCTGGATGTGAGCGTTGTTGGAGTTTATTTGACCAAATACATTCTAAAAGGAGAAATAGGTTTGAGCATCAAAGGCTCAATGATCTTGTGTTTGTTCATCATAACTTGCGATTGAGACATAGGTAAATAAATGCTATATCTTGTCATTATATTAATTTTTAAGAAGACATTTATATAATGTAATTGTTAGTTATTAATTATGTTCAAATTCCAATAATGAGCATGACATTTTATGATGCAAGCTTTACAACAAAAAGTTTAATTTTGACCCCATTGATTATGCAAGTATCAACAAAACTGATTTTTGGGTATTTGTGGAAGAGGAAGACCCATATCTTAATTATGAAGAGTTGGAGAATGTAATTCATGAAGAGGGTGCATATCCAACAAGTGCAGAGCCTTCTTCTAATATTGAAGGTTAGTTTATATGTAAATAATTTGATAACCTATAGTGATTTTTCTTTTATTTTTTTCAAACTTGTGTAAACATTATAATGATTTTTCTTTTTATTTTGTTCAAATTTATGTGTAGAATCTATAGATGATAGCAGTGAGGTTGAAGGAATTGATTTGGGAACATTTGGACAACCTATTGGCCCTCCTCCTGGATTTCCAGGGAATGATGATGAGCATGATAACTTCCATGACGTTGATAATTTATGATCATAATAATTCTGTTTGAATTTTGAAGTTCTATTTTGTATTTTAGAGATAATTTCTATGTCTTTTTGTAAGACACAATGTGTAACTTGGAGTTTGAAGTTTTATTATTGTTTTCTTAGAAATAAGTTTTATGTATTTTTGTAAGAAACAATGTGTAGTTGTATACTGTAACTTGAAGGCTTGTTTATGCACATAATGTGTAACAATGTGTAGTTGTGTACTGTATTTTTGTAAGCTTTATGTATTTTTTAGATGAATTGGACTATTTTAGTTAATTTTTCTATTTTTCTATTTTTTTATTAATTTAATGTTTTTGTATATATTTAAAATAATTATTAAATTAATTATGATGTCATCATGATTTGACCCCAGTTCAACCTCGATTTAACTTCAAAAACCTTGAACCTCTCATTTTTACAGTTCAATGAATGGTCTAGGTTTGAAAACCTTGGACCAGAGACGTCAAGATTTGGTCAAATCTCTACCAACATTGCTGCTTCATTGGTTTCAATTGAAACCGATCACTGCCCACCCAAACTGAAACCAACTCCACTCGTTGTTTTCGGTAATCGACAGTGAGTCAGTTGCCCTGTTACAAGAAGTTGTTGAGTACAAACCCAACCCATGGACAACCCTAGGTCCCAAAATTTACATCTAAAGTCAAATCTTAGTTATGTCACTTAATCACACTTACCTATTCTTAACTACTTATCTATTATTAATATATATTAAAGGGGTGTCACTTTATGTTCAGGGGTTCACTTTATATATGTTTAATTTACCCTTAAAAATATTTGTGCACACTCTAACTTAAAATCTTACACATCAAGATCAAATATCATCCCAACCCAAAACCAAACAACATAAATCACAAATCTCTCTCTCTCTCTCTCTCATAAATTTCATCTCATCTCTCTTCTCTATCTGACTATCTCGGTATCTTTGACTCTGAGAATACAAAGTGAGTGTTTTGAGTCTTGATTATCACTCTCTTTGTTATAAATTTATACCATATATGTGTGAATCTGTCTAATACTGATTGTGTATGTTTTTTGTTTGTTTGTTTGTTATAATGTTACTTGTGTGATTTTTTTTTTGGGTAATATCTCACCCACCATAGAGCCCACCTTTAAGTGAGATGAAGGGAATATAGTCCCAGAGTACCCAATAATTTTCTTATGTATTAATATGACATTGGGATCGATAGAGGGGTCAGATCAAGTCAGATGTCTTTTACTCCTTTGCTCTTGGCCACACATTTGATTTGAATGTGATTCAATTGCACGTTAATTTGTGTCTGTTTGAGAATGACATATTTAACTATTTTGTTGAAAACTTTTTATTAAAAGTGTATTTAAAGTATATTTGTACTTTGAAAAAAGTGAAAAAAAAATGAAAAAAATTTGAGAAAAAAAAGAGATTTAAAAAAAAAAGTTATATATAAAAGCTAAAAGTTAAAAGCTAAGCTTATAAACTCTAATCAAATAGAATTTTTCTGTTATAATTTCCCTTTAATTTAATATCTCATGTATAAGGACAATCAATATATTAAATATCTTTTCTAATTTATTTTCAAAATAATGATAATTAAGTTGTTTTAATAGAAAAATGAATAAATAACTTAAATTTCTACATTAAAAAAACGAGTAGAGGCTAATGAGAGGTTCCGTTAACACAGTGGCGGCTCGAGAAATTTTTTTCAGGGTGTTCCTCACTAAGCATAAATTACACAATCTAATAAAAAGAAAATTTTGTATATTGACAACAATAACAATAAAAAAACACGCAAATACATAAAGTTTACAATTGCTTTCTACATGGTTTTCTTATCAAATATTTGTCCATAATTCTAGCAAAATAATAAAGAATAAACTATAAGTTCATTTGAAATATTAATAAAATTATTAATTATTGTTATTTAGTTGTTTCATTAATTTGTTTTTCTTTTATAAACTATAATTTGTTATATTGTTGCTTCATTAATTATAAAATTATTAATTATTGTTTAGCCTAACATAATTTAGTTGTTTAATTTGTTTATTAATTGTCTTCTATAATTTGTTATGTGTATAAAAAAACACGCAAATACATAAAGTTTACAATTGCTTTCTACATGGTTTTCTTATCAAATATTTGTCCATAATTCTAGCAAAATAATAAACAATAAACTATAAGTTCATTTGAAATATTAATAAAATTATTAATTATTGTTATTTAATTGTTTCATTAATTTGTTTGTCTTTTATAAACTATAATTTGTTATATTGTTGCTTCATTAATTATAAAATTATTATTTTTTTTTATACAAGATAGAATTCTACTCTAGTCTAATCTAAGTGTATATATGTGTGAAACTCCCTCCTGGAGATTTGAACCCTGGCCCTTGCCCCCCACACTCCACAAGCACTTATACCTGTGGAGTGACCATCGCACCAAGGGTGTGCGGTGGTCATTAATTATAAAATTATTAATTATTGTTTAGCCTAACATAATTTAGTTGTTTAATTTGTTTATTAATTGTCTTCTATAATTTGTTATGTGTATAATTAATATATAGAATGTAATTAAGAGTTGAGTGGGCCAATCAAGTGATAAACGCAAGCCTTAAATTATACCCATGTCAAAACCCAAACCATAAACCAAGGCCCACCCTTTAATTTAAATTAATTTTTAATAACTTTTTTTCCCTTTTCCTTTGTTTTCTCCGTAGGTCTTTTTTTTTTTTTTTTTTTTTTTTTTTTTTTTTTTTTTGACTGAATAGTAGAAGTTATTAATCATCAGAAAAAAAAAAAAAAAAAAAAAAAAAAAAAAAAAAAAAAAAAAAAAAAAAGAAACCCGGTCCTGGTGCTTTACAAGCACAGAACGGCCCAGAGAAAACAATGGACCTATAGCTCCAGAAATCTCCAAGGCTTTTTTTTTTTCTTCTTATTTTAACTTATGTGTCATTTTTGCTTTAACCCTCCTTCACGCGTGCTTTACATATCCTATCTTTTCTAGATTTTTCTTCAGATCTACTTTCCTCTTTTCTTTCTTCTTTTCTTTTTTCGTCCTTATTTCTTAGTCACAGCTTTTCTTCTCTCTCAATGTTCTCTTCAAGCATCATTTTATGCCGCCACCTTGCTTCTTTCAACAAGCATCGTTCATCCCTAATAGCACCTCCATGCTCCTCTCTCAAGCCTCCTCTACCTGGCACAACATCTCCTCAACCTCCATTACTGATCAATATTTGCTTTGTTTGGATTATAGGTTTATATTTTCATTATTTCGTATGGGAAATCAAGAGTTTTTGTTTCAGCCCGGAATCCGTTTTTGATTGAGGGTGTTCCTAATTTGGTTGAGAGTGTTCCTAATTTTTTTTAAGGGTAAACAAATATAAATTTTTAATTATTATATATAAATTTTTTTTTTTTTTTCAGGTCAGGGTGTTCCTGGGAACACCCTGGCCTGAACGTGGCACTGCCACTGCATTAACACCACAAATATGTCAAGAAAAGTGAAGTAAAAACATCGAAGTAGTAGCTAGGTGAAGTAGCTAGGTGAAGGGAAAGTGCTATGGAGTCAAGTCGTCAACTTACTTCATAGCCAAATAAGAAAAAAACTTAAATCAATGCTTATTCATTTAAAAAAAAAAAAATCAAAACTAGTAAATACAAATGCTCTTAGCAATGAATCAGCAATACTTATTCATTTAAAAAAAAAAAAATTTTCAAAACTAGTAAATACATTATTTATAGATGCATTTACATCCGCATGAGAAGACAAAAAGAACGGATTCGATTAGCACCACAATTGAAGTCCGGTAGGTGAAGTGAAAGTGCTATGGACTATGGAGTCGACTTCATGGTTAAAAAACAAAAAAAACACTTCAAAGATTCTGAAAATATGCTGTAGAATCCATCATGAATATAGCAATAATTTGTGTCGACGTTAGGATGGTCAGGTCAGATATTTTTAACTCTTTTGCTCTCGGCCACACATTTGATTCAACCACATGAAGTTTCTCTATTGTTGGATACTATGGAAAAAAATCCAGTTTTCACACTCTATTATACGGCACAAGCATTATTCTTTTTTCCCCATAAGAATAGCTTTTACTGTTTCGTGATTTAGTGACGTGTTAACATGTAATAAGTAATCAAATTTGTTTAGTTTATTTCTTGTCGAGTTCATTTGTGATACCACGTAAGTTTGAAAAAGTTAATAATATTTTTAACATTTTTTTAGTTATAATTAAAGTGTTACTACATTTATGATTACAATTTTTCTTTTATTGATTGCAGTGTTTATTGGATAGAATTCTAATAAACATTTCTCACGTTTATCGGATAAATTCTATTTTATGCATTTAATATTCCAGCTCAAATATAGTGATATTTTCATGCATGCATGTTTTAGGAACCAATAAAACATGAAAATTGTCAATTACTATAATGAGTATTGGCTGCCCACGTAGGATTAGTTATTCTATTCTAATTTTTTTTATTTCATAAAAAAAATATATTATTCGCATATAATCACTCACTCAATGTATTAAATTTGTCTTTATATATATAATTTACATATAATTTTTAATTAAGATGTACATCATATGGATAGAACCAAAAAAAAAAAAAAAAACAAAATAAATAAGTGAAGACGTACTAACCAAATCATATAACGAGCCTAAAAGTATAATTGTATAAACAATTCAGATAGTTTAACTGGTAAAGTCTCTGATGATTGAATAAAAGATCTGTGGTTCAATCTCCATCTATATTAAAAATCGATTGGTATCTTGGTCTAATGATAAATAACTATCTTTAAAAGTGGACGCCATAAGTTGAAAGTCTCTCTAAAAAAAAGTATAAACAATTAAGCCCAAGACAACCATGTTTAGGGCCCGTTTGGTACTTGTGTTTAAACAACAGTTTTCAGTTTTTTTGAAAATAAATGAGTGAAAAAGTGTGAAAATACATGTAATATTGTTTAAAAACTGAAAATAAATGTTTAAACTCGCATACCAAATAGAGCCTTAGCCTCCCATAGAATATTTCTGAAAATAATTTTAGTCAAGTTTTGAAATTTTGAAAGAGAAAAATCTTAGGATACGTTAGATAACTATTTTTGTTTTTTGTCCAAAATTTTTTTTATGAATATATAATTTTTTTGTGTTTTCAAAATCAAGAACATGTTGATTCTCAACCAAAAATAATAATAATAATCAAGAGCATGTTTAGTTTTCTTGTGTTCTATTAACACCACAAATATATCAAGAAAAGTGACGTAAAGGCATAGCTAGGTGCAGGGAAAGTGCTATGGAGTCAAGTTGTCCACTTACTTCAAGACTAAAAAACAAAAAACTTAAATCAATATTTATCTATATATATATATATATATATATATATATATATACTTCAAGACTAAAAAACAAAAAACTTAAATCAATATTTATCTATATATATATAAAACGGAAGCCTTTGAAGGTCCCACAACTTTCCACATCATCATTATTTTAAAAAAAAATTAAAAACTATTTCTATTTCTCAATCCACGTCATCATTATTTTTAAATCATCATAATTATTATAAAAAAAAAATCAGCTAAAAAAAAAACCTATTTCTATTTTTCACGGCAATATCAAACCCGATACCCAAAATTTTTGTTCTCCTTCTCCAAAACCCAACTTTGAACGTCATTCCCCTTTTTCTCTATTCCTCTTCAAGAACTGATCGCCCCAATATCTCTTGGTTCAATTTCTCAAGAACTCCTTGGTAAGATCACCTTGAATCCTCAATCTTCCTTATCTTCTTCCTTTTTTGTTGCTGTTGTCCTAATCTATTTGCTTATAATTAATTTGTGGTTTTTTTCCCATAGTTTCTGAACATTATTGAATTAGGACGAAATTAAGATGACTTTGAGGTTGAAGGGTTGATTTGGGGTTTTTATTAGTTTTGGGATTTTGGGGTTCCTAATTAGGGTTTGCTGCAATTATAGATTTCAATTGCTAATATGTTTCCTCTTTGTTCTTTTTTGTTTTTCCCAGGGGAACACCATAGAAGATCAAATTCTACCTAGGCTTTGTCTCTTGGCGTTTTGAGGAATGGTTAGTGATGTTTTTAATTTAATTTAGGACTTCCTCCCTAACTTGTTCTCTTTATTTATTTGTTAGTAGGAGTGAAATTGTGGTTTTTGGGTCCAGTTTAGCACTTTGGTTTACTAATTTGCGTTTTTTTTTTTTTTTTAAATTCAAAGCTTCTGAATAAGGTTTTAAATATATTTTGGGTTCTATTTGTTGTTATCCATATAATTGTAGACAAGCTATGAGTCTTCCATGTTTGAAAGATTTAATCTTCACCAAAATATATGAACGCTAAAAAAAAAATTTTAATTTTGCATTTCATAGGATTTAGTTTTTTGTATTTTGGTTGGTTGGTTTTGATTTAATTTATTGGGTATCAAACCTGTGAAGAATTCTGTAGAGCAAGCTTGATCAGCTTTGTGGAGGCTCTTTGTGTTCTAAACATGCTTGTATGTTAGTTCTCAGTGCACCATGAGCTCTAGCAAATCACACATCATCTCCTTGTAAGAGCAAAGTGTAGGTTAGCTCAGTATGTGTAACTTATAAAAAAATGTAGGTTAGCTCAGTGTTTAGGCTTATCATAGCAATTTTGGTTGTAATTTTGTACAATATCAGCTCTGTTCCATGTCAATTCTTTTTATACATTGTATAGTTTTTTCTTATAGTGTTATAATTTTTTCAATGATATGATTGTGATTTAAAATGGTATGGAGAGCTGCAAAGATTTTATTTATGCTACCACTTCCCCTATTGTTATATCATTGAATTATCCTCTAGACTTATTATATTTATAAATACTCTTGACCGATTTCTGTCTTTGAAAGGGACCCAAATAATGTTGCTGGCTGAATTTTGCAAATCAAATTCTTTTTGAAGCTATTGGCTGAATTCCACGTTGATGATAGAATATTGAAGGGTTGATTTGGAGCCATTGTAATGTTTGAATAGTAGATCTGCTAGGCAATACTACCAAAAGAGCATAATCAGCCCAACTTAGAGTTATCTAATCTAGAAGAAACTTGAAAGTCTCAAATTTTGGAAGCCTTGAACTATTTAGAATTGGTTTTCAAAAGGATCTTGTTGTTAGTCATTTGCTGTTATTTTAATGACTTAATTTAAAAAAGATTGCATTAAATGAATTCATTTTAGGAGGTTTGGTTATTTTGGTGTTTTAGAAGATGTAGAAGTGGTGGAAAAAGTTCTGTTTACATAATGTATATTTTTTACTTTAAAATCTTTGTGAACATGTACCTTTTTTTTTTTTTTTTTGCCTCCTATCCATATGGTTGTGGCATGTTCTTTTTTATTTTAGGGTAATTCTATAGATTTCTTAGAGTAATGCAAGATGGAGGTTGTCTAATCTTGGCTTTTGAGTAAAATTTGATGGCCAAAATCGCACCATATTTGAGTAAAAAGATATATGTTGCAAGTAACAATGGCAAAATTGCTGATTGATGTGCAATCATTAAAATGTTGAATTTTGGTTAAAAGGTTGATATCAACCTATAATTTTTAGCATCTTTCACAATTTTAAGTGAATACATGTAAATTTTGTCAAATGTTAATTTTTATGCCTTACAGGGCTTTGAGGAGTACATAAATTTGATTTTGGAAGATGATGGAAAAGTCAACATCAAGAGGGAGAGCAAAAAACTTTAGGTGGGTTCATTTTCTCATTTTACTTTACTTTTAATCTCCCAAATGTGCATACTCTAAATGTCGTACATCCATTTTGTTATTTGTTGATTACATATCAAAAAATGTACAAGATAGATTCTTCTTAAGAGATGCAACACAACAGCCACCCCTTTCTCTCTCTCTCTCTCTCTCTCAATAGTGGAAATAATGATTTCAGAAATTGTGTAAATTAGCATTATTTTGCCTTTTCATTCCCATCGAGGTCTAGCATATTTGTTTACTGGCAATGTTAAAATTTAGATACATCTTGAACATCAAGAATGATTAATGTAATTTATGAAAAATACTTGATTGAATGAGTATGGAATTAACTATATTTGTGTAATTAATTATATTGGAGTGTACTTATATCAGTTATATATTTTCTAAATATGATCTCAAGCTCTTGGTTATCATGATATCTCATTGTATGTGATAGACTTTATTACTTTGTAAATGATAGATTTTATTGGTTTGGTATATAATTTATACCGTGATATTGAAATTTTTTTATATTAGAAAAGTTATTAATAGTTTTCTCGTGCGCCGCACGGGTTAGCGACTAGATCATTTTAAAACGAAATCAAAACTAGTAAATATTATTGTACATGCATGGACATCCGCAATTCCGCATGAGAAGACAAAAAGGTACGGATTCCATTAACACCACAATTGATGAATTGAACCTAGCAAGGTGAAGTGAAGGTGGCATATTATGGAGTAGTCAACTTCATGGTTAAAAACAAAAAACATCGTGGCTGATGGCTACGACATAATATACACGTCTTTCGAAATGACAAAGACAAATGCATTATTATGGGTTATTTATTTCAAAGATTTTGACACTGAAAACGCTATATGAGTGGGGTTGGCTGGTAGAATCCGAGAAGATGGCAATAGTTTGTATCTCAATATGACGTTGGGATGGTGAAGTGGGCATTTGAATTATTGAATATGATGAAGTTTCTCTGTTGTTTCCCTTTAAACTTCTCAGTTTTCACTCTCATCAATCGGGAAAAAAAAAAAAAAAAAAAAAACACGCTTAACACCAATTTTCAAAAGCAAAATACTTTTGTGACAGGAAAGGACAAACACTCTTTACTATTCCAAATCAAATATAATGACATTTTCTTCGAATTCAGTTATATTCATGCATGCACGGGTTAGGAACAGTTACGGATAATGATAAGTTGCAGACAACAAGAGACAATGCTAAGTCAGCAAAAAAGACTAACAATATGTTTGGAAATGGGAGAAGGGAATGAGAAAAGAAAGAAAAAGTAAGGAAGGGGTATTTTTTCCTCTTTTTTTTTTTTTTTTTTTTTTGGAAGTATTATTTCCTCCATTTGGTTGTACAAGAGAAGAGTAAAATGAATGAGGTAGAGTAATGATATTTCCATGAGGACCACTGTTTTGGTATCAGCCTAATTTGTATGGAAATGATAAGAAGGGAGAGAATTAATTACATGACGTCCACCACTTTATACTATAAAATGATTAATATGTCCTTAACATTTTTAAGAAATTACAAGTGTTTTGATATGAATAAAATTTAGTTACAAAATTGATTATAATTTTAAGTTACAATCTTACTTAATATATTTTTATTGGAGATAAATTTTGACAAATTTACCATTGGATTACATCTTCTTTTTATATCTTCTATACTTGCAAAATTTCTAGAAAATTAAATATCAATGATAACGTCATCAATAAATTATTTAAATTGCAAATTTTTGTAATTTAGAACTATGCATAAAATACAAGAATAATTTTATAGCAGTGTTTGAAGGAAAATACTACTCTTGTCCCTGTACAACGTTCTTGTTTTTTACTTTGGCCTTTTGTCTCTTTCAATTTTTTTCTTCTACTTCTATTTCTTCAAGATTGTCCACTATGCAACCACATATGACTTTTGTCTCTTTCATTTTGGACATATTTGTCCCTATGAAACGTTCTGTTTTTTTTTTGCCTTTAGCCTGTTTCGTGTTTTTCCTTCTACCTCTATTTCTTCAAGATTGTCCGGTGCGCAACCCCATATGGTTTTTTTTTTTTTTTTTTTTCCTTCCTTTTGGAAAAAATTGTCCCCTGGGCAATTGTCTTTTTTTTTCTTTTTTCTTTTTTTCCTGTTCATCTACTTTATTATTATTATTTTTTGGTTATTTTTATCCTTTTATTTTCTCTTATTTGTTTTGGTTTCTTTTACTTCTATTATTTTAATAGCCACATCAACATTTAGTTTATCAACTACACACTAATAATGGATTCTAGTTAGCTCAACTGGTAAAGTCTCTGAAGGTTGAATAAGAGATCTGGGGTTCAATGCTGGCGTACACCTAAAACTGATTGGTGTCTTGGTATGGTGATAAAGAACTCTCATCAGGAGCGGACGCCATAAATTGAAACTCTAAAAAAAAAAAAAACCTATGCACTAACATGTAGACAATGTCGGGACTAAAAAATAGGAGCTAAAAAATAAGAAGGGACAAAATAGAAACTCGCCTAAAATGTCGGGACTAGAAAAGTATTTTCTCCTTATTTATTTTACATAACACTCTTATTACAAGTTACAACACACGTTATATCCCATTTTTTATTTTTTTGTTTCTAATCTATATCTATTAACTATATAAAAAGAGCCAATGGCCCTAACTATACAGCTTTTGGTTTGTTCAACTTTTGTGTTTTGTAACAAGCCAAAACAGTGAGTCTAGGTGAGAAAGAAAATTTTTTTTATATTAAAAAAGTTATGTCTACAACATTTTCACAATAAATTATAAGTGACAAGTTATTATTGATTATTATTAGTAGGGAAAAAATAATTTTAATGGTGGGTTCACATAAGAATCTTAACTTACCATTGAAAAATTGTTGTAAAAGTATTGTAAATAAGTGGTAGACACAACACTTATTATTTAATACTATTACTTAAAAGCCTTAAAATAAAGAGAAATCAAGTTTAAAAGACCAAAAAAAAAAAGGAATAAAGGAAAAAAAAAGGCTAGCCGAAATTGTGAGTTTCAGCTAACCAATTGACTAGAGTATGTGAGATTAGGAATTAAGGAAACCAGAAATTCAAAAATAAATAAATAAATAAAAGAACTTGGTGAGTCATAAATTAGAAAAAATAAATAAAAATTTTGGAATGTGGTCTTGAGGGAAATATCAAAGTGGACTGAGAAGTTTTTTTTTTTTTTTTTAAATTTTTGGACAAGTTTGTTTTGAAGACATGGACTAGTAGGAGAGTGTCCTATTTTGTAGGCATTTTACGTGGAGTTGGAGATATATTTTTACTATATTTTTCTCAAATTTTGTCCCTATTAAACGTAGGGTCTAGGGGTATTTTTGAACTACATAAAAGTCCAGTCCAAAGAGGAGAATTCTGTTATAGATAGTATAGATGTACTAAAATTGGTTTGAGCTCGTTTTAAAAGAAATATATATATATATATATATTTATGTGTTGACACATTATTTTGGCCTAGGAATAGTTATATTGACACAACAAATTGTCACCATATTTTCATAATTATTGATTTTTTTTAGTTCTTTTTAGGTCAAAATAAAATAAAATAAAATAAAATAATCAAATTTTATTGTGAAAAAATTGTGATATTTTGTTGTGTCATAATATTTCACAATTAATGAGGTCTCAATTCCTTATAAGTTAAAATAAAACAATAGATTATTAGACCAAAACTGATGTAGGATAGAATCTACAATTTAATTTTTGTAATTATTTAATTTTGATATTTTTATGTAAAAAAATGTTATTTTAGGTTTAGGTGATTTATTTCCTTGTTTTTAGGTGCTTTTAATGTTTTTTAGATCAAATTTGGTTCCCATTTTGGTAAGGTATTAATTAGAAATTATTTTAGAATAAATTGTCTTGTAAATAGGCCACTAAGTCTATAAATGTTTTTCAATATTATTGATATTAATAAAAATTCAGACTTTTGTCTATTCTCTCTTTGGTGGATTTCAAAACCCTTTCTTCTTGTGAATTCAAAGACTCTTGTAGATTCAAGGAACCCTCATAAAGCGAAGGTTATTTTCAAAAGCAAATGTTTTTTTTTCCCCCCTGGAAGTAGACATGTTCTGCTTCTTAACGCTTCCATATCCTGCATCAATTTGTATCAAAGCCTTGACTTATCTTGGTTTAGTGGCTAATGAATGTGACGATAACAATTTCGATGACAAAAAACTTAGCAAGTATTACATGACGTACAACTAGCACTCACAAATATCTTTGTTATGATGCCGCCGTTAAAGCATGGAAACAATAGGGATAACTATTGTGGAGACATAACTCACGAGCAACTTATTTGTAAGAAAATTTTATATAGGCCTTTTAGAAGAATTACAAGTTATTTATAAAGTAGATTTTCTTGATTGGTTACTTGATCTATAGGATTTATTTGACTATGAGAATATTTGTGATGAGAAAAAAGTTAAACTCGCTTTGTATAAACTTAGAGAGTATGCCTTATGTTTGTGAGAACGAATACAGACTGATATAATCCAACAATGTAAAGAGAAAATTTGTTCATGGCCAAGGATGAAAAAGATGCTTACTATCAAATATTATCCTTAGGATTGTGATGAACTTTTGTCGTATACAAAATGAGATTATTATTGGCCAAAAAGTTCACACTTGAATTATTTTAAAGAACCATATATTCCACCATTAAGAGAAGAACTGTATGTTGAACAACATATTTTTCATGAAGAAAATATAGAATTTTCTAAGGAAATTAATGAAGACATTGTTATAGAAGAAGAATCTAAAATTAAGATAGCGTAGAAGATTAATGAAGACCCTTTAGAGAAAGATCTTGAAGTCGAGATGATAGAGATAATTGAAGAAGAAATTGAAGATGAAAGTTTCAAGGATCTCAATAAATCAAATCATATGATTGTCAATCTCAAGATCCTTTTATTTTGATGACAAGTGATACACCAAAGTTTATTGATTTTATTGGGGTTGATAGATTTGATTCAATTGTCAATTCTTATTTGGTAAATCTCTACAATTACATGAAGACCAAAGAAAAAGAAATTCAAGTTGACTTGTTTATCCCATTAATGAGTTGCAAGTATAGAAAGAAGATCAAGGGACTCAAGCATTCAAAGTATTTGTTTATTTGGAGCGGAAGATTTTAGGTTTGAAAGATAGACTCGAGGACGAGTTTGTTTCAAGTGAAGGGGTCTGATGTATGAAAAAATCTACAATTTAAATTTTGTAATTATTTAATTTTGATATTTTTACGTAAAAAAGAGTTATTTTAGGTTTAGGTGATTTATTTCCTTGTTTTTAGATGCTTTTAATGTTTTTTAGGTCAAATTTGGTTCCCGTTATGGTTAGGTATTAATTAAGAGTTATTTTAGAATATATTTTCTTATTTGTCAAGTTTTACAAAGCCCGTAAATAGGCCTCTTAGGCTGTAAAAATTTTCAGTATTATTAATATTAATTAAAATTCAAACTTTTGTCTATTGTCTCTCTAGTGGATTCCAAAACACTTTCTCCTTGTGGATTTAAGGAATTTTCATGAATTTGAGATTATTTTCAGAAGAAAACATGTCTTGTTTCTTGTTTTCTAGAAATAGACGTGTTCTACTTCTTGACACTTCTGCATCCCGCATCAAAAACCTATCACAACTGAAAATAAATGTATTGTGAAAATGTTGGGTAATTTTTTATATGTCACAATATTTTCATAACTACTAAGGTGTAAGTTCCTCATTAGTCAAAATAAATATAAAATAAAATATTAGATCAATTGCAACCACAACTAAAAATAAATGTATTGTGAAATTGTTGTGACATTTTGTTGTATTCTTAGACTTCTTTTTTGGCTTAGTCAATTTTGGTGAGCCAAAATTCCTATTTTATGCACAATTTTCCTAGTGTTGACGCCCCATTTTGCAACCCGTATTTAACTTTACATGGAGGGTAAAAGGGTAATTTCACCTTGGGAATATGCATCTTGATTCTAGTCACTAAATCCTTAATCTCATTTCACCAAAATGATCTTGATGTTGTAACGATTAAATTGACTAGTCATAAGCCCTAATCGGACCATCAGATTGAAAGTTATCATTAAATCAAGTTCTAATGGCCGAGATGCACAATCACAAATTGAGTCCGACTATATGTGATTATGAACAATTGATTTCAATTAGTTATAAGTATAATCAATTTGAGATCGATGATGTGTCATAATTTGATTGGTTAGGACTATATTTTATGGTAGGGTTGCACACTCCTAATTAACTAGATAGTTAAACATTAATTATTCAATGAGTAATTTGTGCAATTATTTTTTCATTATTAGGGTAAATTTGGAACCAATTAAGTTTGAAATGGGAGTGATTGGAGCCATTTAATGTTAATTGGGAGCTAATTTGGGACCTATTAATGTTAATTGTGTTGAAATCATTTTCTAACAAATGACCTCTACTCACCATTTCATCGATATCTCTCAGAATATTTTAAATCTGTGAATGAGGTTAATTTTCCCAGAAACTAGATATCTAGGGCTTCAATTTGAGCACAAGAACGAGACAATTCCGATCAAAATTGACTCAGATATGATTATTTGAATTTGGCTCTACAAGTTGTTACAGCAACTACGGGAAAACTGAATTTTGGCTTACTCCTCACTCCCACCAATCTTTCCATTTAATGCACCAGATTTCCCCTAAGGCTAAAATGAGGTCTAGGTTTATGATTTTTTGTCAACCCTCATTAAATGGTCTTTCATTCATATTTTCTCCATCACTACTATATAAACCTCCCTCTCTCCTTCATTCCAAGAGCATACAAAAAACCCCATCTCTTGAGTTCTAGTGAAGTTAAGTAGTCTTGTTATATCTTAGTCTTCCTAAAACTCAAGATATTGAGTGAGACTCACTCTTCCTCTCCTTACTTTTCTTTTCCTCCACCCTTAGGACCACTACCAAAAGTCTCTTCCTCCACCATATGGATCTTGCATGAAGGTATAATCCATTTCCCTAACTTGTTTTTTTACATTGCCATGATGAGAATTTAGGATTAAAGTGTGATAGTAACTATTTAAATTCTCTTGAATATGTTTGAATATTCTTAAATGTTCTTATGTGTTCTTCATATGTTCTTGGTTGTTCATCACATGTTCATGCATAACACTATTTTCGATCTTAAATCCACATCAAAAAACATGAAAAAGATGTTTGTTTAATAATTCTTTTAAATTTTTGAATCTAGGATATCACCATCCACACACATTCATTAGAGTTTATTTTTCAATCCAAATGTCATGTTTAATAAATTGAATTAGGGTTTATCACATGCACACACATTAAATTCAACATGCAAATTGATTGATAACATATTGGATGATGTGATATGAATGTTAGCCACCATAGCCTAGAAGACCGGTTTCACCGGGCAAGATGGATGCCTAACACATTCCCAACTTGTAACATAACCTCCGAACTTAGATCAAAGGTTAGTAGATCAAATGCTTATCCATGTAATTTTCGATTTCAGATTGTAACTAGGAAACAAAGCCATGTATTTTATCTTAGATTGTATTTAGGACCAAAGCCATATAATTTTCTTACGATCAATGTAAATTCAATTTCAAATAAATAAAATGAGGAATTTTTCAATTTTGGTTTTCTTATTTATTCCAATAATTAAATAAGTGGTAACTCCATTGTAAAACCATTAATCTAAAAGGGAAAATATAACTAGTCAAACCTCCATTTTGAGAGGCAATAATACGACTCCACCCATTCACGTAGGTTTGACCCAACAATCTATAAAAACGGGTCGGCGGGCGCAGTCTCTCACAGTGGCGACTTTACTGGGGATATTGAGAGCTAAGTTTTAATTAGATTATGGTGGCCAACCATGTCATTGTTTGTTTATTGTTTTTTTGTATATAATATATCTAATATGTCATTATTTTGCATGTCATGCATCATTTACTTGAATGAAATTTATTTGTTTGTGTGCTAGCCTGAAAGCCTGGTAGTATTAGCTGTGGATTGTGGTCTTCCTGAGACTCACATACCCAGCGGTGAACCTACCACCCACCGCAACAAGGATCATCATGGTTATGCCATGGTGGTTCATAAGGACAAATTGTACCGTTTGGACCAACGCGGCGCTCCTAGCGTCACAAGTTGAGAGGTACGACGTCCTAGCCTGTGGGGACCTTTAACCTACCTTCTACCTATGTTGTAATGACCCATGGAAATTAATACCCAAAATCTATCATAAATATTTATTAAAGCTCATGGATTCATTTTATTTCTACTAACAACTAAAACCCATGAGGAGTAAAAAACCCATGGCAAAGCATGTCTTTATTACCCATTTTGTAGGGCCAAGAATTTCATGAAGTAGGGAATAAGCCCAAGCAAAAAAAGGGCCATGTAGCCCAACTAAGAGTGCTGAAATGGAGCAAAGTTCCAGCCCAAAAAGGTCCCTAACAAGAGGTTTGAAAGTGGGCAACCAACCCTTGTTCATCCCTAATCAAAAAACAACTAAAGACCCCCTACAAGGGAACCAAGCCTTTGAAGATGAACTAGGGGTTGTCCCATCAGTTTTCTGCCACCCTCTACCTGACGTGAACAGTGCCTAAAGTCTGTCATATCAGCTAAAGTTTGAAGGATGATGGAACTCCATCATTTTCCTCAAGACTGTACCTTTAGCAGAAGGAGAGCTGAAACCAAGTTATCCAAACTTCAACAAATTGATACTATAAATGTTAAAAACGTTCAAGACATGATTTATGTACCAAGCCCATGAATCCTAAAGTGGAAAGATTGGGAACATGTGGTTTGGAGAGCATAAAGGGATCTCCAGCGGAACCCCTTAAACTGGACTAGAGCTTGACACCTGGCTTGGGGTGTTGAATCTCACTTCTTGGAGGTCCAAATCTCAGTTGCAACATTAGGATTCGTTCCTAATACACACCTTAATCCCATTGATTAGGCTCAGTCTTAGGAATCCTAGCATTTAATGCAAAGCACTCTAAAATCCTATCATTATCCAAAGAGGCAAGACAGCCCCTAAAGTAAATCTCCTATTTCTAGCCAAAAATCCCAAAAAGATTAACCTTGAATCACTACCTCTGATTAGTCATACGTTTTTTGGATTCTTGTTAATGAATGTTTCTCTAAAGCTCTATTATAAAAACATACACACCTCAGCCCACAGGGGAGGGAGAAGGTCTCTCTAAAAATTTCTGTCATTGACTACACTCTATAGAAATTCAATCCCTATTAAGCTTTCTTTAAGCTTCCCCAAGCTCTCTTGAGCTCACTCACAACCTTTCTCAGCCTATAGTCACCATAACACCAACATTCACCACCTTGCTTACACCTTCCTACTCCATAAACGTCCCATAACTGACCAAGACAGCTACCCTCTCTGAAACTCTTGGTTTGTTTACTATTTTGTTCGTTGTTTAGCTTTCCTCAAGCTCTCACTCATCATCTTTAGCCCACACTCATCTAATCTCAAATACTCTTTTCCCCCTTTCACACAATCACAGCCTATAAATGTCTCTCAACTAGTCATAAACAGTCCACCACACACAAAAAGCCTTAATCTTAGCATTAGTCCCATTTCACTCACTCAAAAATAGCTCACATTCGTCTCATTCATGCCTTACAAATACACACCCACCAAAATCTTAACTTAATACTTGTTGCACTAAGCTGGGGATCTCTATCTCCCTCAATTCCATCCTAGTTTTCCTCTTTTATTTGTAACTATGGAGCCTTTAATCCCTATTTATTATTATTATGATGAAGGCCACAATGTTTTGGATATTCTAGAAGTTTTCCCTTATGTTGACTTAATAATAATAAGGAAAACATATGATTTTTACCATGTAAACACACTTATTAACTTGAAATTACCCTACCACTAGAGATAATACCGTACCGCTAGAGGACTGATTTGCACTATGATGTTGGAAAAGAACTAATAATATAACAAACTAACAACAGTAACATGTTTATTATGCTTTGTTGTTGTCTTCTTGTTAGGGTGCAACCTCTATCTATTACTTAGGCAGACTTACACCACATCAATAGCCTTTGGGCTTTATTTCAAGGACCCATCGTCGAGTTTCGGCTTGGCTACCTCATATTCTATTTGGGAACATTAAAATTTTCCTCTCAACATTCTGGCGACTCCGCTGGGGAGCCAACCATGGTGAAAGTCTATCATGCCCTCAAGGTTGCATAATAGCCAACAAGAAGCAAGTCAACATAATATATATTCATATGTGTGTGTGTTTGTATATATATATATAAGTATACATACATATATATATACATGTATACGTAAATGAACACTCTATTTGCTTTCCTTCAAAAAAGAAAACAATTTTTTTTTTTAAAAAAAGGTGTCATTTGTCATGAACAATGCAATATTTACACATGGGCAGTCAAAAAGAAAAAGATAACAATGCACATATGTATGTTTATATACATGCATAAAAGAATGGGCACTATTTGTTTTCTTTCAAAATCACAAAACTTTTTTTTCTTTACCTTTAGCTCAAAAATGGTTTTTGCAGGAAAAAAAAAATGAAAAAGGGAACATAGTAGCTACAGCTGGAGGTGTCATTTGCCATGAAAAGTACAATATTTACATGTGAATGGCTAAAAGAAAAAGGTAATAGTGCGTGTACATATGTTAGTATACATGTCTACACATATATGTAGATGAATAAACACTATTTTATCATAAAACATTTTTTTTTTTTGAAAAGGAAAACCCTTTTGGCTCAAAAAATTATTCTTGCAAAAAAAAAAAAGGGGGTCACTATAGCTACGGCTAGAGGTGTCCTCTGCTATGAATAGTGCAATATCTTCACATGAACAGTTAGGAAAAACATGTGCTAACATAAAAAAGTAACAATGGATAGCCCCTTTTATGCAGAAAAATTCCTTTTATGCAAAAAAATAGCTTTTATGCAGAAAAATTTCTTTTAGGCATGAACCTTTTACAAAGCAATGTCCATAGTTAACTAGTCCTTCTTTTGCATGTTATATTGGTACCTACAACTGAAGAACATGTACTTGGCATTAATTTGTAAAGCGTATTTTTTTTTTTTCATGCAGTTTTGTGGACAATTATCAGTGAGTATTAAACTCTTATATGGTATATGTATACATGTTATTTTTAAATCAGTAATTGAGTTTTGGTCAATTTCACCATTGCCTTTGGCAGTGGCGATGCCACGTTGAGGGCAGGGTGTTCCCAGGAACACCCTGTCTTGAAAAAAAAATTATATATAATAGTTTAAATTTTTTTATTTGTTTGCCTTTAAAAAAAATAGGAACACTCTCAAGCAAAATCAGGAATACCCTCAAATTTTTTATGCCAAACAAATTTTGAACTAAAATCTAAAAAGAAAAAAATGAAAAAAAAGTAAGAGAGAGAGAGTGAAAGAGTGAGACGGGTAAAAAACTGAAGGTGACCTTTGATAATTCTTTAAGTTTGAGGTGGATTACTCATGAAACTTCGACCTTCACAATGTTCACATATTTTTAGCACAAAGAGAATGGGTGGCAGAGAGAGTGTGGTGCCTTGTAAGATAGAAGTAGAAAACACAAAGATAGAGAATTTGAAAACTAGGGGCTCTATTCGGGTAAAAATTGTGGGATTAGGTGGCGGTAGGTGAAATATTAAATGGGCACTCAAGCAAATATTGACACATTTTTTCTTTTCTGGCAAATAGTATCCTTTAGGCAAAATCTAACATCAGCTTACAGTTAAAAATAGGAGAACCACTTGTTTGTGATATTCTTGCTTTAAGTAGGGCCTTTTGTACTGTTTCTTTTGTTTGGGTCAGAAGAGTTTGTAATTCTGCAGCTCACAGTGCTGCCAAGCTAGCTCTTAGGATCCATTGCTTTATGTCTTTTCTTACGGGATAGTCTGCCAGTGGAGTTACTTGGAGTATGTAAGGCAAACTTCCCACTCTGCTCTAATCTTTTTTAATGAATTACTATTGAAGGTTAGCAAGAGAAAAAAAAAAAAAAAAAAAAAAGAGTACCACTTGTTTAAAAAAAAAAAAAACACATTGTTAAAAAAGACACCCAATTAATTGTATATAAACCAATTGTATATAAACCACATTGTTCATTTCTTTTTTTTTTTTACCTTTTGAGATTTTTTGGTGTAGAAAATGTAAATTTATTTGGTTTTAATAATCTTTTTTTTTAAGCACAAACTTCATACTGGTCAAATCTTGAATTTTAGTCAATATTTACCGAAATATCCCGAAATGACTCAAAATTTTTTCAAAGTGAAATAGGAACACCCTGGACAAAATTTCTAGAGTCACCACTGACCTTTGGTGATTATTATGTATAGGCTACACTTACGTCATCAGTTGAAAGAGTGGTGTTCATTTGCAAAACAACCAATAAATATATAAAGTTATCAACTTCAATTTCTTTTGTTCTATGAGGGGGATGCATGTTCACAAAGCTTGATGTGTAGGTTTAAAAAAAAAAGATGAGATTTTAGAAGGAGAATGCTTGAATCTAGATTGTCATAGTATCGAGCAACTATGATAGCTATTGTCATTGCTGTTGGCTTCTACGTAAATTAAATGCCTACAACAAATATAGATGTGGCAATAGTGTTTACTGGAATTCTTTTTGACAGTATTTGATCTACAAAATACATTAGAGTGAAAAGTGAATTTATGTAGTGAGACTGATTTACAATTAATATGAAGTATGTTTTCATTGTTTCAAAATTGAATTTGGATTTTGACCTTGAGCCAAGTAAACATACAAAGTTTGCAATCCTTTGCAAATAGATGTCCCATTGACTTAATGTTGCTTTAGTTTTCAACATTATTTTTTTTTAATTAAAAAAAAGGTTTTTTCTTTCTTTCTTTTTCAATGTCTTTTTTTTTCCTTTCCTTTTTAGCTTTTTCTTGGTGGGCAAATCAGCCTTTCGCTGATTCTTTTAGCTTTTTTTTTTTAATGTGAGGTTGATTAATTAAATATTTATTTAACTATCCCGTGCATCACATGGATTAGCGACTAGTTAACATGAAATATGAGCTTAAGAATTGAAAGTTAATCAAATTTCAATAAGAGCCTAATTAGCCTAGCAAGAATAAACTAAAAGAGAAAAAAAAATGTAGGTAATAAAAATAAAGACAATAATTTTCTCTTAGAAAATTCAAAACAATGGGAAAACTATATGTAAAGGATTCTAACCTTTGTCAGTTTAATAGGCTTGAAGGCAAAATCCATATTTAGTTTTGCAACAAATCTATACAATTTCATATTACATATAAATTAACCTCACTACAAGAATACGTTCTCCACCGTAGTGTACTTTGGAGATCATTCACCTTTCTTTTCAAAACACTACTGCATTCATTGTCTCAAGAATTTCAACAAATACTATAGCAACATCCATATCTATTCTAGGCATCTAATCTTCAAAAAAGCCAATAGCAACCACAGGAGCTATCATGGTTGCAATTTCTTATTATTTTGCATTATTTAATAGTCATTATCCTTCAAGCCAACTGTATTGGAACAACATTGATCTTGGTCTGTAAAAGTACAGACCAAGATCAATGTTAAGCACTTGGAAAAAAATGTTTGCTAATTGATCCCAACTGAACCCAAGAAAAGAAAAAGATGATAAGAGACTTATTGGCCATCATAACTCAAACTAAAGTGAAAATCAATTTCAACATGCATTGATCGAGCATGGCAACAGGCAGTGGCAATGCCATGTTGAGGGCAAGGTGTTCCCAGGAACACGTTGCCTTGAAAAAAAAAAATTATATATAACAGTTTAAATTTTTTTATTTGTTTGCCTTTAAAAAAAATAGGAACATTCTCAAGCAAAATCAGGAACACCCTCAAAATTTTTATACCAAACAAATTTTGAACTAAAATCTTTAAAAAAAAAAAAAAAAAGTAAGAGAGAGAGAGAGAGAGTGAAAGAGAGAGACGGGTAAAAAACTGAAGGTGACCTTTAATAATTCTTTAAGCTTGAGGTGGATTACTCATGAAACTTTGACCTTCACAATATTCACATATTTTTAGCACAAAGAGAATGGGTGGCAGAGAGAGTGTGGTGCCTTGTAAGATAGAAGTAGAAAACACAAAGATAGAGAATTTGAAAACTAGGGACTCTATTCGGGTAAAAATGGTGGGATTAGGTGGGGGTAGGTGAAATATTAAATGGACACTCAAGCAGATATTGATACATTTTTGGCAAATAGTATCTTTTAGGCAAAATCTAACATCAGCTGACAGTTAAAAAATAGGAGTACCACTTGTTTGTGATATTCTTACTTTAAGTAGGGCCTTTTGTACTGTTTCTTTTGTTTGGGTCAGAAGAGTTTGTAATTCTGCAGCTCACAGTGCTGCCAAGCTAGCTCTTAGGATCCATTGCTTTATGTCTTTTCTTACAGATAGTCTGCCAGTGGAGTTACTTGGAGTATGTAAGACAGACTTCCCACTCTGCTCTAATCTTTTTAATGAATTACTATTGAAGGTTAGCAAAAAACAAAAAAAAAACAAAAAAAAAGAAAAAGAAAAAAAAGGTACCACTTGTTTTTTTTTTTTTTTTTTTTAAAAAAACACATCGTTAAAAAAGACACCCAATTAATGATATATAAACCACATTGTTCATTTCTTTTCTTTTTTCTTTTTTTTTGCCTTTTGAGATTTTTTGGTGTAGAAAATGTAAATTTATTTTGGTTTTAATAACATTTTTTTTTTTTTAAACACAAACTTCATACTACTCAAATCTTGAATTTTAGTCAGTATTTACCGAAATATCCCAAAATGACTCAAAATTTTTTCAAAGTGAAATAGGAATACCCTAAACAAAATTTCTAGAGTCGTCACTGGCAACAGGAGAGTATATTGCCCCCATTAATGTTATCCTTCATCCATTGCTTTGTTTTCAGTACAATATTAGATTAACATTCGCATTTGGTTGTCTCTCTTGTTCCTAATATGAGCTCTAGGAGTGCAGTCCATATTGAATTTGAGTAGCCCATTTAGTGAAGTGCACTTCCAAAAATTATAATCCAAATGGAACATTGAAAATGACGTGGCATGTGTTGCCTTTTTTTGACATTACATCCATTGATACTGTAAAGTCTACAGACAAAAAGAATTCTTACTACATATTTGCGTAATGCTAGTGTAAACATGAAAGAAATTAAGTTATTATATATTACAAAAAACCACCATTTTTTTTTTTAATTTCAGGATCATCAAACAAATAAAAGACAAAAGGAGGAAGAAGTGAAAGGGGGAGACTCATATCACAACATATTATGCGATTAGTTCCTATTCTCCCTCAGTACTGTTATCAAATAAGTAACACTGATATAAATCTTTGACTAGCATAGTTTTTTTCAAAGAACAGAAAATAACCTCCAAAGACTTTTTTATATGCTTTCTCACCAAAGCATTAAATGATTAAATACTAATTAAATATGAACATTCAATGGTGGTAGGGCTGTATCTAGATGAGAGAAGGGAGGGCTGTTACACATAAAAAGAGTGAGAGTCAACATTACCAGCAATAAAAGTAAAGTGATCAGAGGCAAATAGCAGCACACATAAAAAGCTTAATGCAAAATATCCATTCAACAAACATGTAATTCTTTTCTAAATCACCAAAATCTCATACACATGCATGGCCACACAATATGCACAAGTACATAACTAGATTCATAGCAGTGCAAACCCACACATTGACGCGATGCATATTATTTCACAAAGAGAAGAAAAACGCAGAAATGAGGGGAGGAACAAATAAGGATCACCAGATTCAACACCAACAGGGAGTCACTCATGGTCACCCAGATGAAAAACTTAAATGCGATTTGACAAGTGCTAGAATAGCTTGGGAACATTTTACTAATTCCTTGAGAACACGAACCATCTCTTTTGAACTTACCCATCAGTTATGACTTTTTTGGATCTATACATGTGTTGGCTTTATAAAGCCTTGACTTAAAATTCAACAAAGTACTCACAAGAAAGAGAGGAATGAAAATTTTATTAGAGTACTTCAAACTCACAAACAAAGAGATTAGGCTACTGTCTTGAGAGCTCACTACAATCTCTCACACACTTTCACATCATACATCTATCCCCTTTTATAGGGTGAAGTTACAAGAGTTGTCATTATTGTCATGACTCTTTGTTTCATAACAGAAAATTCTAGAATGTGGAAGACTCAAAGATACAAGCATTACGGAATGACAATAGACACAAACAGTTATGAAAAAACAAAAAACACAAACTATTATGAAATATCAAGAGGCACCTTTTAGTTTGCCTCTTCCAACAACATGCACTGCCTCTTCAGCCTTTGGATCCTCAAGTTTTTTTTTGCTTGAAAAGTTTAACAAGTCCTTCAACATCGTCATCAACATCAACATAAGTATGATCAATCTTCAAAAGTTGCTCTGCCTTTGCAGCCTTTGCATTCTTAAGTTTTTCCTTCTTGAGAAATTTCACAAATTCTATAACATCAACGTCTGTATTATCATCACTCTTCAGAAGTTCGTTCAACTCTGCAGCCTTTGCTTTCTGAAGTGTTTTTTGCTCAAGAAATTTGACTAGTCCTCCTAGAACAACATCAGTACCACCACTCTTTAAAAGTTCCCCTGCCATTTCAGCTGGGGTAACCTCTACATTCTCCAACAATCCTTCAATCTGTCTATAGAGTTGGTGGTCAGCTTCGATATTAAGATAATTAGAAGCCAAAAGCTTGAACCCATCCATGGTGCAATATGACATGTGCACATGCAGATCCATGCGGCCTGGGCGCAACAAAGCAGGATCAAGTCGGTCCTTATGATTGGTGGTGAACACAATAATTCGCTGATCTCCCCAACTTGACCATAATCCATCTATCATGTTCAATAAACCCGATAGTGTGAACTGAAAAAATAACATGAAAATAAATATTGTTAGATGAAATAATTAGATAATGTCATTTGCATCAGCTAGTATGATAATGTTAAAGGTTATTGACATAGTGCATAGCATATGTACTCAATAAAAGTTATAATCAATACACAATACTCAACTTCCAGGGGGTTTAAGAGATATGATTGGTATGCAATTTTATTCCCATTTCTATTCTATTTTTCTGTTGAAATATATAATTCGATTCTCAGAATCAAACCCAACAATACATGCATCCAATAGTAGGAAAAATCTTCTAGTAGGATAAAAACTAATTAGACTCATTGAACTAAATATCTCATTAAAATTATAGCCAAGTCTAACAAAAAGAGGCTCACAAACTTAGAATCATTATAACAATTTTTCGTATTGAAAAAATAGTTTATATTGAAACTCCTTGTACTCGTTTATAGTCCATTTGAATCTAATAAACACCAAATGTCAAACTCAATATACATCCACACAAATCACACACTTATCCAACTAAATCCATTCGTAGAAAAACTGTCTGAAGTGTATAATAGTTTGACTATATATATATATTGGAGTAATTCTGTAATTGCAACTAAATTTTATGAGAATAAAGAATGCTAACCGAGTAATTTTTTTTCTCTTTAGCTTTGAAGTTTGTACTGCAATCTATATCCTCGATTACCAGTATTGAGCGATTAGTTGTTGAGAGCAATATACTTCTCAAGTCTTCATTTGAAAACGTACCGGAAAGGTTCAAATCATAGATATTAAACTTGAGGTAATTAGCCATGGCAGCAATCAAGCTTGTTTTACCGGTACCCGGTGGGCCATAAAGCAAATACCCTCGCTTCCATGTCTTGCCAACTTTCTCATATAAATCCTTCCCTTCAAGAAACCTGTCCAAATCATCCTTGAGCATCTCCTTCTGCACCGGGTCCATTGCCAACTTCTCAAATGTAGCTGGATGTTCAAGGTTAACATAACCCCAATGTATATTACGATCAGGATCATGCTCACGATGAACAGAACCACGAACTTTTTCATTACGGATATAAATCTTTACCGCATTTTCTTCGTTTTGAATTCTCTCATAACGATCCACTATATCAGCTAAATAAGACTCTAGCACATCCTTTTCGTATCCCTCATCAAAGGAAAGCTGAAAATATTTCTTAAAACCAGGACCCTCGTCTTTCTCTGTACGTAACTTCCATTTGAGTGTAATTTCTCTGAAGTTATCAATAACCTGTACATCCTTTATGACATCAATGATTGATTCCTTTTGCCTATCTTCTTTGCTTACCTTGAAGCCTCTTGGTTTTGTTGAATCACAAATCAGGGTTTGTTTTGTTGAATCACGAATCAGGGTACGTAGGTAGGCTTTGGCAGCCTTATAGATTTGGTTGCTAGTGAGATCACCTTTCTCTTCAATGACGATAGTGACTTGAGGCGTAGAGAATCTAGCGAGCCACTTTTTAAAGGTTGAGACCAGGTAACGGCTGACTTCATAAGGCATGCGTTCTTTTGCAAAGGGACTAAGTACAATCACAACAGCAGCCGTGAAATATGGTGCCAATGTTTTAAGCATCTCCATGATACTAAACATGGTTTGGGGGTATGGTGTCCACCAATCACCTCTTCCAAAACCCTGTAAAAATGAGAAGAATGTGGTCAATGATACAACTTTTTTATGACTAGGGGGCTGCAATATGGGAGTTTGGACACCAAATATTTCTTGCTTCTGTTTATGCAATCTGGTTAAAATTATGAAAGTTTTGAGTCACTTCACGAAGAGGACATCTACCATAAATTTGTTGGGATAAATCTCCATCTATATATGTAAATAAAATTTAAATATAGCCCGAAGCAAAAAAATAAATAAATAATCACGCAAGAGCAGCAAGAAAATTAATCACACAAGATTGAAAACCCTCTAATCAATATATAGGGAACAATTTACTATAATAAAATAGAGAATGCAATGCTCAAGCTTATGCCCAAAACTTAAGTTCACAATAAATTTGAAAAATACAATAATACCTCTAGAAACCCAGTGAAACCAAGATCGCAACAAGATCTTCACTCTGAACAAGGCTCTTTTTTTTTTATTTTTTTATTTTTTTTATTATTATTTTTTCTTTAGATTTTCACACAGCTTAATTTCACACTCTGCACGTTTCTCTCTATTACACCCCTTTTTATAGACCCAGCTGCGTCACTATTCCTCTGAGATTTTCTCACAATGCTAAGGCAATTGATGAGAAACTTCGTGTGGTTGAATAAGATTCAAATGTGGCTGAGAGCGAAAAATCTGGTAGAAAATAATTAGTAGATAAGTAACAGTGACACGGGCAGCTCTACGTAGACTCTAGGGTGGTCACCAACCTGACTTGGAAAAAAAAAATATTATGTATAAATTTTAAAAATTTATGATTTTTTTTATCTTTAAAAAAACTTTGTAGCCACCCCAATTTTTTTTTTGTAGGTCTAACATAATTAAATTTTGAACAAAATTTAGCAACAAGTTTGGTTGTAAACTAAGACTACAACTCTATTCAATATTTTTTTATTGAATGTAAATTTTAACAAATTCACAATTTAATTACATTTTCTTCTTAAATCTTCCATACTTGCAAAATTACAAGAAAATAAAAAATCAATAGTTATATCAATAAAATATTTAAATTTCAAGTTTTTGTAATCTAAAATCATACATAAAAAATAATTTATGAATCGAATAGTAAATAACATCTAATTGGCATGAAATTTTGACGTGTTTTAAGAATATAAAGAACATTAAATTCATTGATTAGATTTTCAAAATATGTAATAATGTTAATTCTTTTAGTGAAAGTCACCACAACTAAATTTGCAACCAAATTTTGTTCTTAAACATTGGTTCCCTTAACAATATATTAGGTCCTTAAAAATAAAAATAAAAAATCCAAGAAAAATTTTATTTAACTAAACTTTTGAAGATATGTAGTTTGCATTATTGATAATAATACTATTATGTAACGATTTTAAAATAATAAAAATTGTATAAGGGAATTGTAAGATTTTATGTATTCCTGTCTATTTTTTTTCTCAATGTAAGAAGTTCTCTTTTTATTAAATTTTGTATAATTTAAGTTTTTTAATTTAATTTTTTTTTAATGATTACCCTAAAATAAGTTTTTTAATGATCCTCCTAAAATAAATTTCTGGAGCCGCCCATGCAGGGACATGTAATTAAAAGTTAAGAAAATGAGATATAATTACTGTTTATAATTGGTGATTACTGGAGAGTTTCACATAATTAAGAAATGAGAATTGGTGTCGGGTGACCACAAAGTTGACTCTTTTTTAGGACGAGTGTGAAAACTGGGAAGTTAAAAGGAAATAAGTAATAACAGAGAAACTTCATGTAGTTTTGAGTCACATTCAAATGAAATGCGGAGCAAAGAGCAAAATAATATTTGACCCGATTATTGGGTCCGGCTCCCCTCCAAAAGTCTCCAGTTCTCTGCCATTTTAAAACTGATGAAGGACACGTGCAAAAACAAAATCCAAAGGTTACAAAGAAGCCACCCCAAATACAACTTTTTTTTTTTCTCACCTAAAAAGTCTGACCACCCTCTTTCTTTCTCTCTCCCAACAAGCCTTTCTTCTCTTCTTTGCCTCTCTCTTCTTCTCCATCACCACCGCCACCTGAGCATCATAGGCACCGAAGTCAAAGCTTGCCGGAGAAGAAGGGTAAAACAAGACAGTGGATTAGGAAATTAAAAAGAGCAAAAGATCTTTTTAACATAAATAATACCCACTGCCAATGTTACCACAAAATCAGTCATCTGATTATTTGTGCATCAGGCTCATTGATATGAGCACAAATCCAGTCTGGGCTGGACTAGTTAGCAAGGAAGACGACCGGTACAGAGTACAGACACGTTGGTGCTTTGTGTCGGCTTAAATACCGGCCGTTCCCGGGGTGATATATACCGGGTTTCGGCCGGAAATTAGATACCGGGCCGGAACAAAAAGCTATCGATCTTAACGCAGGCAGTAACCCAGAAACGCTGTCGATTAACATTCAACGTTCTCCTCTTCACACCGATCTGGGGAATCTTCATCTTGGCCTCACAGTGGTCTGGCGGTGACCGGCGTTCATTGTGGCAGCAAAACATGGTTGAATGCCTGATCTGAGAGAGAGATCGGATCTGAAAATGTGTGTTGACTGATGGAAAGAGAAATAGTATATCACGTTAGAGATAAATCTGAGAATAGGGGGTGGTAAACTGGGAGAAGAAATGAAAGGGTGAGGTTAATAGTAAGTTTAGATAAAATCAAGTAGCTTCTCACATTCTGGGGGGTATATTATTCCTATATATATTTTTACAAAATTTTTAAAAAATAATTTTTTTCGTAAAAAAATTATTTTCAATTTTTAAACATATACCAACGGTCCTAACTATTTATAAAAATGTTATAAAAATATATATATATATATATATATATATTTTTTTTTTGTTGGTGGAAAGTTATAACTATAATTGAGTTTTGGACAGAATCAAAGTATTATATGGTTCTCGGACTCAAACCTATGGGGAAACCAACTACTTGGATGGGAAAACTGAGTTTTAGACAGAACCAAGGTATTGTATGGTCCTCGGACTCAAACCTATGGAGAAACCAACTACTTGGATGGGAAAACTGAGTTTTGGACAGAACCAAGATATTGTATGGTCCTCGGATTCAAACCTATGGGGAAACCAACTACTTGGATGGGAAAACTGAGTTTTGGACAGAACCAAGGTATTGTATGGTCCTCGGACTCAAACCTATGGGGAAACCAACTACTTGGATGATAAAACTGAGTTTTGGACAGAACCAATGTATTGTATGGTCCTCGGACTCAAACCTATGGGGAAACCAACTACTTGGATGATAAAACTGAGTTTTGAACAGAACCAAGGTATTGTATGGTCCTCGGACTCAAACCAATTACTTGGATGAGAAAACTGGGCACTAAGCAAGACTTAGCTACTATGCATGACGTCGAAAATGGTGCCTATATCTTTGTTGAACGAGGGTTAGAAATGAGTCTAAAGGCTCCGCGGGTGCAAGTAAGCTAGGGTTTTGAAACATGATGATAAATGTATTGCATGCATAAATATTCGTATATGTTAAAATGAATCAGCGCAGAATTAATAAACAATATTATGCATCAACGAGGGCAGCTAACAAGTAACCAAAAGGAAAAAGGAAAAACAAGATTTCATATATACATAATCAAATGCTTGCAAATCATCAATAGATTAGAAAGTTTTCGAAATAAAAAGAAACAAGTTAAATCATTAAATTAGAAACGGATACAAAAGCCTAGCCAGGATTTCTACTTTTATACTTTTGCGCCGGTCACGTCCTGAGAGGAAGGAACGGGATCAGCTTCGACGCCCGGGAGGATGGTCCCTTCTGGGGAAGGCTGAACAGGGTCAGCACTGGTACTCTGGGGGACCACAACAAGGGGAATTGCCTGCGGCGGCTGGGCAAGTGTGGCTGGCTCCTCCGTACTAGACACCTGAATGCCAATCACGGGCTCAGTAACCTCTTTAGGTGCCTCAGGATTCATATGCTAAGATATCACTATCACATCCTGAAGTTCTCCCTCTTTGAGCGCCTTGCCAGAAGAACTGCTGACCTGTAAGTCTTCCGACAGGGTGACCCCTCCCTCGGGTTGGTCATCCATAGCCACGGAATTGGTGGAAGTGGCCTCACGGATGGTCGTAGGGTAGAATATGTTTTCCGCCTTCCACAAATCAGATGAAGCATCCACCCCAGCTCGCTTCAATGCCTCTTCCCAAACCTGGGAGCAATAAAACCTGCACACTCCAGGAATCTGGGCCTTAAGGGTGGCTTGGGTTTCAGCCACTCCCATATTATAACCGTCATCCTCGGCCGTGTCCTTGGCAGCCTCTGCATCATTCCTGGCAAACTCGGCCTCCTGTTTTGCCCTTAGGGCCTCATCACGGGCATATTCTGCCACCCCTTTTTCATGCTCAGCCATGGCCAGCCGCTTATTTAAACCCTCGATCAGATCTTTGGCTATTCGCAATTGGTCCTCAGCTTCAAGTACGCACTTTGTTTGATCCTCGGCCTGTTTTTGGGCGCTAGCTAGGCCCGCCGAGACGTTATCCCTCTCACGGATAGTTATCGTTAAGTCAACCTTGACTTTGGCAAGTTCATCCTCGGAGGTTTCGAGAGTCTTTGAGGCCGTTATGCGCTTCTTGCGTTCATTCCCGGCCGCCTTACTCCTGTTATTCACCTCTTCCTCCATCCTATAGGTTGCCTGGAGAGTCTGGCAAGAGGGATGAGCGTGTAGTTAGTGACAAACCAGTGGCAAGAGTCAATAAAATGTTAGGTTTCAAGAAATTTTACCATGCCCAAGTACCTCTTATTGTTGAGAAAAACCTCTTGCATCCTCATTCTCCTCAGTTCATCCATGTCATTATGGAGTAACATGGTTCTCCCTAATGCATCCGCCACGTAGCCACCCTCGCCATCTCCAAGGTCCCTTAGAGAGGCCGTTTCCAGTAGTGGACCCCCGTGAAGCATTGGGGTAGGAAGCCAGGCACTCGGTAGGGACTGGGACTCAATCCTCTTTCCCTTGCCTTGAGAAGTTTGGACTTCAATTTCTTTGCCCATGCCTTGGTGTCAAATCTTCAGTTGTTTTGTGCGCGGAGCCTCATCCTTCTCCTTAGAAGGTTGGGATTTTCCCTCGTCCATGACGTCCTTGCCCTTGGGGCTCCTCTTTCTCTTGGAATCAGCGCCTTCAGTTCGAGGAGGCCGAGCTGGTTGGGAGGAAGTAGGAAGTTCGGGGCGGGTGGATTGTGGTTGAGACTTGGTGGAGGATGACTTGGTTTGGATAGTAGGGGGCCGAGGTGGTGGAGAAGGAGCAACGGGTTGTGGTGTTTCCTGTGTATCCTTCCCAGGTTGGCCCTCGAGGAGTTGGAGAAGGGGGGTCAAAGGTATTCTCTTGAGTCCCATCTCGGCTTGAGAAGAGGTGTCTATTGACGACAATTCCGCCTCGGACAAGGTTGGGTCACCTATGTCACCAAGAGGATCCTCGGATTGGTAGACTAGGTCAAATACCCCAAAACCTTCCTCGGGCCGATTTGGCTTGCCTTCGTCCTCTGCTACTTGATGAGACGAGGAGGGGCCCACCTGTGGGATGTTCTCGAGGACAGCTGGCTCCTGGGAGATTAAAAATCCCGTTTCAACTACGGTAATTTTTGGAAGCCAAGGACGGCGGGCGCTGATCACGTGCCTTGCGTCCGCAAATTACTTCTGAACAGGAGGGTACCCTAGTATTTTGTGAGCTGCTCGGACTTGACCATCTCTATCATTCACCAAAACTGCCGCTTGTAAAACGGTCTCCAAGTCCGCCCGGTTGACTAAGTGAAAATGCCGCGTGTGGGCGTGTAGATCTACAAAAAGACAAAAACGTATGCATAGTTAGTTACCGAACAACATTATATTAGAATGGCATAAAGGGTCATCCCCCTTCCGTTCCTAGTACCCCACCTGGTTCTCCTTCTACTATGGGACACGGATCGCCATCGTGCCATTCTCTAGAGACGATAAGGAAATCCTTATTCAATCCCTTGTTAGAGTCAGGGAGGCACTGGATTAACCGAACCCTCTCGTCCCTCGACTTCATGTAGTAGGTTTTCCCCTTCAATTTTTGGAGGTTATAGCACCAGTTCACGTCATGATAGGTCAACCTTAACCCCATCTTCTCATTTAAAGCATCCATGCAACCCAGAATCCTAAAAACGTTGCCGGCGCACTAGGTGGGGGCTAAACGGAAATGTCTGAGGTAACTCCTCATCACTGGCCCCATAGGGATTCTCATCCCTCAACAAAGGCGAGGACGGGAATTATAACCGCGCCCGTTCCCCTCTTATAGTGCCATTCCCCTATCTTACAGTGCTCCAGACTTACACTGGGGGGAATCCTATAATCAACGATGAACTTATTCATCGCCTCTTCAGTATCGACTAACTTCCTCAGTCTCAATTTAGTCATCTTTGTGATTTACTAAACAAACCCGACCCGCGACGGCAAAAGAAAGGGAGCCAAAGAGAAATAAACCCAGAAAAGAAAAAGCACGAGTTAATGGAGGTAGGGAACTTACATAAGAGAAGAATTACGCTTCGGATAGGCTTTATGTGCTTGAGATAGACTTGAATTTGGGCGGAAGTTCAGATGAACCCAGAATACACGCACTAAAACTCTTAAGTGCAGAACTGAGAGACGGATCCATCCCCAAAAAAATCTTTTATACTTTCTAGGGTAACTGCACACCTTTTCCCGCCCAAAAAGACCAAAAGATCACCACCATTCGATTTCCATCATACCGTAGAACGTGGGAAGCACAAAGCCGCCCGTATTTAATGAGGCCATGTTTCGCCTTCCAACGGCTCTAGGAACGTGCCTTGGGCAGATGAAAAACCTCAGGAATCGATAGGTGACAAGGATTGACAGGCATTGGCAGATCTCTGATGTTATCAAAACCCTCCTATCCGTCCGAGGAGATGGATAGCAGGATTTTGAGGGGCTATTGTGGGTCCGGGAGGTCTACAATTCGGCCCAAACTCTATCTGGGCCCAGGGCCCGTGCCGAGGAGGTATTTTGCTGAGGACGAATAATCGATGGCCGGGGTGTCAAGGGGAACGGCTGAGAAACTACCCTATCCTCGGCATTCCAAAACTTCAATGGGAAGACCAACATCTTGGTGGAGGCTATCCCCAAACAGCCCCCTGAAGGGGATGTGAGTGGAATGGGGCCCATAGGGAAGCAGGGTGTAGAATTGGATCAATGAAAATGCGTCCCCTCCGCATTAAATGTATCTGCCAACGTCCAGATCCGATTAATGAGAAAAGACGTTTGCACGATGTAAACTTCGATCTTCGTAACTAGTAGAAAGTAAGACGGGACGGTTGATGGGATGGATACAGAAATAAGCACCTGCCTGACCAACAAGTGGAGGGCTAGGATCAACCAAGACGGACTATATAATAAAAAGGTAGGTGCACCAAGCAAAGGGCTGGGAAAAATGACCAAAAATCAGAGCTTCCCAGCCCACCTCCAGGAGAAAGACTCCAGGGGTGAAGAAAACTTAACCATGTATGAACACCACGAAAAACCCACCGTCTGGTGATCAAGGCCTAGCCTTTCAAACCCACGCTCTACAAATGATATTGTTTGGGCCATTTTACGTGCGAACCCAACACTGCTACGGTTCGTTACGAATCGTGTCCTTACAAAAGTAATCTTAGTGTTAGATTCAAATTTGAACCAATAACAACTAACCATTTGTAATTTGTTGTGAAAAAATGTTGTAGACATAGCATCTCTTTTTTTTTTTTTTTTTTTCCTCCCATTTTCGACAATGCCATTGCCACAATTGGTTTCCATTTCAAGCAGTGCGGGCAAGACAAGAATTTCGGTAATCTCATTACCGAAATTCAATTTTCTCTCTCCCCTGACACATTGTACTTTTTCTTACAATTTCGGCAACACTGTTAGTCTCTTTCCTCATTTTGCCAAATAACTTTGAACAGTACCTATAAGAACAATAAACTTTGTTTTTTGCAATTTTTAGCCAAAAGACTCCAAAATTGACAAACCAGTATGCTAAAGTCTATTTAGGAATCGCTTATTTTATTAAAATTTTTTTGCTGAAATTACTTTAGATAAAGGTAAAACTTAGGTGGCATTTGGATATTGCGTTTTTTGCATTTTTTTTTTTTCCTGGACGCACATCTAGCACTGTTCATTGTCCATGAATAGTGATTTTAGGCTCATGAACAGTGCCAAATGTGTAAACAATAACTTTTTTATTGTTTTCATTTTTCAATTTTCAGCAAAATAAGCGATATCCAAATGGACCCTTAGCTGAAATAGGACAGTGGAACTTATGAATAGTACCAAAAAATATAGTGGGGCCCATAAATACTAGTAAAAATAAGTTGAATAGTAAAATAATTTATTTTTTTCATCCGCACCCAAACACACACTTGTTACAAGCATTTTCCAACAATTTGGGGAACATCCAACGGAGCTTTTTGTTTCAGAGCGTAAAGAAACATGCTTAATTTACTTAGTACCAACTTTTTGGAGACCATCTCGGAGGGTGCTCTCGTGCCAGCGTGCATGTAGAAGCAGTGTTTAGTCTTGCAGCCACTTGCAAGAGTTAGTGTGCCCTCCTTGGGTGAAGGCGTGTGGTGGTCCTCTCCTCCTGAGAGGAGTCCTCCTTACTCAATCTAGTGGTGAGTGTTAGGAAGGGGAATAGAATGGCAGAGGAGCTTGAGAGGTTATGGAGTAAACTGACTTTTACGGAGGAAGAGGATGAAGGAATCGAGCTTGACTCCAGTTGTACTAAGAAGGCTAGGGAGATCGGGAAGAACTGTGTGATAATGAAGATCTTAGCTCACAAAAGTATAAGCATTGACGCACTTAGAAAAAACATGCGAATGCTTTGGAAGCCAAACAAGGGTGTTCAAATCTCAGAGGTTGATGCAGATCTATTTTTAGTCGAATTTGGGGATGCTCGGGACAAGAAAAAGGTACTGGATATGAGCCCATGGAGTTATGAAAAGCAGCTGGTTCTTCTCCAAGAGTTCGACGGAAAACTCACCCCGAAGGAACTAGAGATCAGGTGGACACCCTTCTGGATCCAAATTTTCAACCTTCCCCTGAACTGTAGAACGAAGGAAATAGGAAAAGCAATTGGGGCCAAGCTGGGTAAGGTGATAGAGGTAGACGTTCCGGACTCTGGAGTTCATTGGGGAACATGCTTGAGAGTTAAGGTGCGTATTGATGCGAATAAGAGATTGGCCAGAGGCAAAAAGATCACTGTGGAAGGTGGGGAATGCAGATGGGTCAACTTCAAGTACAAGAGACTCCCCAACTTCTGCTACCGGTGTGGACTCCTAAACCACGCACTTAAAGACTGCCCAGAAAATGGGGAAGAAAACAATAGAATAAAGGGAGAGGAGCTTCAGTATGGGGCATGGTTGAGAGGTGACATCATAAGAAGATCTTCGCAAGACCAAAACAGAGCAGGCATAGGAAGAGGAGCAAACACAGATACAAGCCGGTGGAACGACGAAGCTGAGGCGGAAAGGATGAAGTTTGGTGGGGCTTACGTCTCAAGACAACCAACCATGGAGGAAAATCCGCTGACCCAGCAAAAAGTGAAAGTGGGCGAAACAGTTAAGGTGTCAGAGGCATTACATGAAAATGGGAGGGTCAACAAGCTGGCTGAAAAGCAAGAGGAGAAGAAGTTGGCTATAGAAGGGAAGGCCTCGGACCAAACCAAAGAACTGACAAAAGAAACAGAGAGCATGCTCTGGGTAAAAAACTCTGATAAAGGAGACATATCAAGGTAGGGGCTGAATCTGTCCTATATAGAAGGGTTACCCAAAATGGCTATGACGCCGGATTTTGAGGAAACCCTTAGGAAGATTGATGAGGATTTAGGCTTCAATCCCGCTACTGAAGACGCAGCTCCCATATCTGTGAACAAGATAAACTCTTTTGAAAAGCCTTTAGCGTAGGATCACAAGTCCACTTCAAAGGTGACCCACGTGGCAAAGCCCAAAGGAAAAGCCCAAATAAGTGAGCCCATTACTCTACCTTATGCCACGAGAAGTGAAAAGACAAATAAGATAAGCAAAGTTGGTGGAGAGCCCAAGCCCAAGGAGCAAGGCACGTGGGTAAGATACACTCAAGGAACAAAAACAACAAGTCAGGTTCCAGATGTTCATTTAGCTGAAGTTAAAAGAGACCCATCACACGCCTCAGACCCACAACCCAGTAAACGCCAAAATGTTTCCCAAGATGAGGTTCTCTGTCAAGTCCCAGCGGCGGTGGCTGATGTCCAGCCATGCTGGACGCCATGAACGGCATCAGCTGGAACTGCCGTGGCTTGGGGAGGTCACGAGCAGTCTTGGAGCTCACCGAATTGGTGAAGAAACATTCCCCATGGTTCGTGTTCTTGATGGAGACCAGAGCAAAAGATAAGTTTCTGAAAAACCTCTGTCGCAAACTAGATTTGAAAAATCTTTTTATTGTTCCTCGTAACAACTCAGGTGGGGGACTAGCCTTGTACTGGAAAGAAGGTATCAATCTGAAAGTGCAGAGCTCATCTCCTTCTCATATTGATGCCGTAGTCGACCCAGGAGTGGATGACGCCTGGCGGGTTACCGGTTTCTACGGAAATCTAGTAACAGCCAACTGGGAACACTCTCGGGCGCTACTCAAGCACCTCTGTCTCCAAATGGATCTACCTTGGCTCTACATAGGTGACTTTAACGAGATAGTGAAGGCAGGAGAAAAAATGGGTGGAGCTATGTGGCGTGAGCAGCAAATAAGGGAGTTCAGAGGAGTTATAGATTTCTGTGGTTTTAGAGATTTGGGTTATGTAGGTTCGCCGTTTACATGGTGTAACAATCAATTTGACGGAGTAGTAACATGGATCAGATTGGACAGAGGTATGGCTTCTTCGTCTTGGTCTCAAAAATTTCCCTCTGTTCGAGTTCATCACATCTCGGGCTCTCTATCTGATCACTGCCCTTTGTGGATCTGCTCTGATGATGAAAATGGGCGTTTCTACAAGCGAGATAGGCCTTTCCGATTTGAAGTAATGTGGATGAAGGATGACCGGTGTGAAGGAGTAATTAAGGATGCTTGGGAGGGTCAATTCTCGGGCAATCCCATGAAAAGGCTAGTTTCAAGAGTTGAGGCATGCTGTACAAAACTAAGAACGTGGAATAGACTCTCTTTTGGCCATGTCAGAAGTTTATTGGAGAAAAAGAAAAAATTGCTTGCGCAAGTCGAAGCCTTATCTATGACAGGACAAAGTCATGAGCAAGTGAGGATTCTTAAGGGGGAAGTGTATGATTTAAAGGTCAAAGAGGATTCCATGTGGCATCAAAGGACGAGGGTGGATTGGCTTAAGGCGGGTGACCTTAACACCAGCTATTTTCATAGCCGTGCAAGCCAACGGAATTGCAGGAACTTCGTTTCCAAACTGATTTGTGAGGATGGCAGGGTCATTGAGGAGGAGCAGAAGATCGGGCAGGAGTTGGTCTCTTATTTCAGTGATCTATTCAATACAGCAGCACCTTCTAACTTTGAGTCCATTCTCCAAGGGATTGAAAGAAAAGTGACACCAGGGATGAACTTAGAGCTAACCAAGGAGTACACAGCATGTGAGGTAGAGTTAGCTTTGAAACAAATGAAGCCTATTTCTGCTCCAGGACCCGACGGTATGCCCCCTATCTTCTTTAAACATTTTTGGAACATTGTTGGTCAAGATGTCATCACTGCCACCCTTTCTGTCCTCAACTCAGGAACCATTCCACCAAGGATAAACCATACCTTTATTTGCCTCATTCCCAAAACAAAATCCCCAGAAACAGCCAAAGACTTCCGACCCATAAGCCTTTGCAATGTCATTTATAAACTCATTTCAAAAACCATAGCCAATCGTCTCAAGAAATACCTCCCAAAATTAGTGTCTGAATCCCAAGGTGCCTTCCTTTCTAATCACCTCATCACAGATAACTTACTGGTTGCCTTTGAAACATTACATCACCTAAAAAACAAAAGGACTGGTACAACAGGTTCTATGGCCTTGAAACTCGACATGAGTAAGGCATATGATCAGGTGGAGTGGAATTTTTTGGAAAAAATGATGGAAAAATTAGGATTTGATAGAAAATGTATTGATTTGATTAAATCCTGTATCAGCACTGTGTCCTTCTCAATTTTGCTGAATGGTGCTCCCCATGGCTTAATCCACCCCCAACGTGGTCTCAGACAAGGGGACCCGTTGTCACCTTATCTTTTCCTTTTGTGCGCAGAAGGATTACATTCTATTATTCAACAAGCCGCGGATACTGGATCCATCACAGGAGTTTCCTTATGTCGAGCAGGTCCCAAGGTAACTCACTTATTTTTCGCGGACGATAGCTTGCTGTTCTGTAGAGCAAACAGTCAGGAATGCAACACTATCCTTGATTTGCTTGAGAAGTATGAAAGGGCTTCGGGGTAGAGAATCAACCGTGAGAAAACTCAGCTCTTTTTCAGCTCCAACACTAACCAGCAGGTCCAAAATTCAATCATAGACAGGTTTGGTGTTTCAGTTTCTCACCAATTTGAAAAATATCTTGGACTCCCGTCCTTTGTGGGTAGAAGGAAGAAGCAAAGCTTTAGTTACATCCGTGAGAGGATTTGGCAGAAAATTCAAGGATGGAAGGAGAAATTGCTGTCTCAGGCAGGGAGGGAAGTATTGATCAAATCTATATTGCAAGCATTGCCAACCTTCACCATGAATTGCTTCAAATTACCACGAAGCTTGTGCAAAGACATCGAGTCTCTCATCCACAAATTTTGGTGGGGTTATAGTGGGGACCATCGCAAAACACATTGGCTGGCTTGGAACAAACTCTGTCTTCCCAAAAGTCAGGGTGGTTTGGGATTTTGAGACATCGAAAATTTCAATCTTGCTCTCCTTGGAAAGCAGGTATGGAGGCTTCTCCACAATCGAGACTCCCTATTTTACAAGGTGTTTAAAGCTAGATACTTTCCTTCTTGCTCAATTATGGATGATGGTGTCAAAACCACGGGGTCTTATGCGTGGCAGAGCATAGTAAAGGCTCGCCATGTCATCGCAGTGGGGTCTTCATGGTGTATTGGAGATGGCCGTAGTGTTCTAATCAGAGGTGATAGGTGGCTGCCAGGTCTGCACCACGGCAAAATCCTCTCTCCCCAAAAACATTTCCCTCTTAACACCAAGGTGTGCGCCTTGATGACTGAAAATGGGACCAGTTGGGATGTAGATCGTATCCGAGGTGAATTTTTTCCTTTTGAGGCTCAAGAAATTCTCAGCATTCCATTAAGCTCTCGAAGACCGGATGATATTAGAATATGGAAGGAGACAAAAAATGGGGTGTACTCCACGAAATCAGCTTATCGGCTTCTGGCCAAGACAGTGAGCAACAACCAACTGAGTCCATCGTGTCCATCGAAGCACAAGGATCTCTGGAGCAGCATTTGGAGGCTTAATATTCCAAATAAAATTAAGCATTTCTTATGGAGAGCTTGCTCGGAATCTCTACCAACAAAGAGGAATCTAGCTCACAGAAAAATCATATCTGATGCTTCCTGTGATCTCTGTCGTGACCACCCTGAAGATGCTATTCATGTTTTGTGGGATTGCTATGTGGTCAAAGAAATATGGTGGCAGGAAGAATCATGCAAACCACACCTTTTGGATCGCTTTGTGAATTTTCAGGAACTCTTCTTGGGTATCCTCAAGGCTCAAGACCCTCACTTAGCAGAGAGATTTGCTTATATATCATGGAGCATTTGGTACACAAGGAATGCTATTCGAACTGGTTCGCCCTCGCTGCCCCACTCTATGATTCATGTTGATGCCATTGAGCGTCTCCAAGAATTCCAACTGGCTCAAGATAGGACTCAAATCCCACAACAGTCTTCAGCGACGATCCGTTGGTCTCCTCCCCCCATTTCCTGGTACAAAGCAAACTTTGATGGGGCCATTTTTCAAGAGCTTGGTGCTGCTGGTCTGGGTGTGGTTATTAGAGACCATGAAGGCAGTGTCGTGGGTGCACTATCCAAGAGAATAGCCTTACCACCATTAGTGGAGGATGTTGAAGCGCTAGCAGGTAGGAGGGCAATTTCGTTTGCAAAAGAAATTGGATTGCTGGAAGTCATATTTGAAGGGGATGCTGAAATCATAATCAACTCCCTTACCATAGATGGCGAGTGCATGGCCTCTTTTGGTCATCTCATTGAAGACTCTAGGCAGCTGGCTGCTAGTCTCAAAGCTTTTGCTTTTTCACATGTTAAAAGAAAAGGGAATAGCGTAGCTGACAAGTTGGCTAAACTTTTTTTTTTTTTTTTGATGGGGACAAGTTGGCTAAACTTGCAAGAGGGTCCCTTGCACCTCGAATTTGGTTAAACGACATCCATAGTGATGCCACCAATCTTGTATTGTATGACAGAAGTTTCTGTTGATCTTTAAATGAATTGACTTCTTTCTCAAAAAAAAAAAAAAAAAAAACTTTTTGGGTCACCCACGAGTAATTTGTGACAAATTTATGTGCAAAGTGGGCACGTCAAGCTTATTTTGAACCATTCACCTTAGATTTCACATGATTCTTTCCACTTATGTGAACTTATTTTTTGGCCTTCCGACCCTTGATTAACTAAAATGAATTGTTGTTAGAACTTAGAAAGCTTATGATGCCCATTTTTTAGCTCCTCATATCATATCACCCCATTTGACCCATGAAAGTTTTTCAAAATTTTCCAATATTTAACATTTTTATAAATATTTTGTAACTACATCCAAGCTAACCTCATTAAAGAATCAAAATTGCTACCCAATATTAAATTATTGGAAACACATAATAGAGAAAAAATGAAGTATACATTTTTATTATTGAACGCCATTGGCCAATAATGCAGTAACCAATACAAACGTGTAAACTTATGTTTAGAAGACAAATATTTATCTTATTATTATTAGAGAAAAATGATTGTTACTTTGGAAGAATATGCAACTCTACAACGAAAGATTAATTTGTATGTGTGTGCTTGTGATTTCTTCAATTTAAGATGAAGTATGCACTTCTTAAATTTATCTCTTTATTATCAAGAAGCATATCAAATATAGTCTCGATTAATTAATTTTTTTAAATGAAAAAAAATATAATATTTAAGTAATTAGAAATAAATATTTTGGATAATTTTATAATATGTAAATACTTAATTTCTCAAGTTAGCTATTTTAGTAAATCGTAATTGCAAACCTTATTTCACTATTACATCGACAATGTGTAGAAAAATAAATAAGTTTATGTTTTTAAAATCCGCCAGTAATAATACTAAAATATACCATAAATAAATGTATAAACACACACACACACACATATATATATATATATATATACAAAAAGTTTAACCCAAAGTAATATAAAGCGATTATATTATAGTACTCTAAAACATTGTTAGACAAAATCACATGAGAGGAAAAAGAAAAATCGTCCTCCTTATATTAACAAGATTGTTATTCAACATAAAAAAGATAATTATTGTAGTTAACTTACTTTGAGACATTAACATTTTTTAAGAAATTAAAAGAACTTAAATTAAGGACGTGTGCTAAAATCAAGAGATTTTCAAAGTTTTTTCTTATCCTGTTCTGATCTTGTTAGGATTTGCTTAATTACATAACATATATTATGGTTATTACTTATTACTGTATTATATATATTGTTGTAATAACCTAAAGTCATACTATGTAATTAAACAAAGTATTGATAGGCAGGTTAAATGCAATTTTTCAAGTGTTAAATATTTACAAATACACTTTAAAAAAATATTTATAAGTACACTAATTCTTTATGTTAAATAATTTTTTATGATTATTTTTCTAAGATTTTATATGAAAAACTTTATTTGGATTTGTGGGGCCAGAGAAATTGTGGCCCTGGCCCAGGCCCAGTTTATCTTAGGGTCCACGGCCCAAGCCGAGGAGAGCCATTGCCGAGGACGACCTCCTGCTCAGCACTTCACTAAATGCCCAAAGAAAGGAACGAACTGAGTGTAGGGGCAGGGCAATGGAAAAAGCCGCCAACACAGTAACACGGAGTTCGGCGTCTGACAAGCCCATACTCAAACCCTTGCCCATGCGCTTTTCCAGCAACTCCCAACCACTCTAGGTATGGGTTGACTGGACAAGACTGTTCCCAAAAAAAGTAAAATTAACACGTGGACGCAAAAAGGGGAATGGAACACCAGTATAAAAGGGGGAACTCTGGCGAATGGAGGGGTGGAAGCCCGCCCATGTAGTATTTCCCGTAGGAACGACGACTAAACCATTCACCTGTGCCCCAGGTCATACTTTTCAAGCCCACTCTCTACAAATGATATTGTGGGAGGCCTTTTTACTTACGAGTCCAATTTTATCTTGGAGTTGTTACAAATTGAGGCCCTACAATTGGCGCCGTCTGTGGGGAGGTTTGTGTCCTAACATAGGCGATAGTTGGAGAAGGTTCCCTTGGCATTTCTACCAACCGGTTATGGTGTTCTAGCGTAAAGTTCCATTAGGGGCTATGATCCTTAAATAGGGGCTACGCTTCATGTCATCAGCCGCGCAGATGGTTCTAGGGGCTCGGTTGAGGAGCTAAGTTCCCTAAAGCCAGGACCTCGAAACCAACTACTTAGAAGCAAAACCAACTACTTGGACGAAAAACCACAAGTTTTGGACAGAACCAAGGCCTTGTATGGTCCTTGGACTCAAGCCTCTGGGGAAACCAACTACTTGGACGAAAAACCACAAGTTTTGGACGGAACCAAGGCCTTGTATGGTCCTCGGACTCAAGCCTTTGGGGAAACCAACTACTTGGACGAAAAACCATAAGTTTTGGACAGAACCAAGGCCTTGTATGGTCCTCAGACTCAAGCCTCTGGGGAAACCAACTACTTGGACGAATAACCATAAGTTTTGGACGGAACCAAGGCCTTGTATGGTCCTCGGACTCAAGCCTCTGGGGAAACCAACTACTTGGACGAAAAACCACGAGTTTTGGACAGAACCAAGGTCTTGTATGGTCCTCGGACTCAAGCCTCTGGGGAAACCAACTACTTGGACGAAAAACCACAAGTTTTGGACAGAACCAAGGCCTTGTATGGTCCTCGGACTCAAGCCTCTGGGGAAACCAACTACTTGGACGAAAAACCACTAGTTTTGGACGGAACCAAGGCCTTGTATGGTCCTCGGACTCAAGCCTCTGGGGAAACCAACTACTTGGACGAAAAACCACAAGTTTTGGACAGAACCAAGGCCTTGTATGGTCCTCGAACTCAAGCCTCTGGGGAAACCAACTACTTGGACGAAAAACCACAAGCTTTGGACAGAACCAAGGCCTTGTATGGTCCTCGGACTCAGGCCTTTGGGGAAACCAACTACTTAAGAGGAAAATTGTAGGGTGTAGACATAGCCTGGACGATATATGGCCCTAAGTGTCTACCCCAGATGAGGGCTATCCATTGATAGATTTGGTTAATTCCTAGATTGACCGAGATCCGCAGCTTGCCCTCGGATCCTAGATACCAAGGGAGTTAGTGCAACTGTTATAGGGCCAGGTGTTATTGAAACACGACCAAAGCCCCTCACTGCTCGGCAGCCCCCTCGGAGGGTATATTTAGTATTTATCGTTCTCGGACGATCGTCGCGCCTGCGTTATGGGGCATTGAACCGTCATCTCGGTTAGTTTTCTGAGTTTAACTTACTGGGAATTATCGTTATTATACTTGATAATGCCGATAAATTCAGATTAGTAAGGTTTTGTTTCAAAATTTCCTGCTCTAAATATCACTAAAGGAAAATACATACATAGCACACCCATTCACAAAGTAATTGCTGCCGAAAGGAAAAGTATTCAGAAAGAAATAAACACATCTTTTATTAAGACAAAGAAATAGTACAGTTTACAATGAAAAGCTGGAATAAGCTTATACTAAAGCTAACTACGTAAGCAAAAGAAAAGATACAAGAGGATGAAGAGAAAGCCGAAGAAGAAGTGCAGAGGAGAGGTTGGCTGCTGTTCCAAGATGTTGTCTAAGGAAACTATTCCTCAACACTTTTACATGCCCATAACTCAGGCAGCCAAAGAACCCCACTTGGGGCCTACACCGTTGAAGAAAAGGTGCAGGGAACCTGACCCCAGGCTAGCACCGTTTGAAGAAAAGGTGCAAAGAGCCGGAAGTGGAGGAGCCTCCGTATAACCACGCCTGCGATAGAGCAGACGACGCTGATGGCGGAAAACCTTACTTCTGACACGTCAAGAATCTGACGCGACCAGTACCTGCTTCGGATTTTGGCTAAAAGATGTATAGATATCATCCCCATCTTTCCAAAATGGAAGATCATCTTGAGTCTGTGTCTACCTTGTCCAGACCACATCACCTTGAGCCTCGGAGGGACCCGTCGCCTCTGTGGCGGGTGTAGTTCCTTCGCCCCTATACGTGCCTTAAGCATATTACACTAAGGGTGGGAAACACTAAATATAAAGACTGTGATTATAGTTGAAGGATTACAGTTGTGAAGAAAACCGAAGGGTTTGAATGTAAGAGGAATAACCTCCTGTCCTACTTATTTAAAGGGAAAGGAGGAGATATTTAATTTACGCAGAGTTCCAAGGAATGCTACAGACAAGGAATAGTTGGCTCAAGTTCCAACGCCATTTGTGACCGTAGGATCTGAAGATTCTCGTGAAGGCGTACCTCGAGTGTAGGGGTGTCAAAGGACTCCGCGTGGGTGGGTAAAGGAATGCCTCTTGATTTGGCACGTCCCCCGTGCAAATGGAAAAATGCAAATATTAATGGAGTGTAGAATCAGAACAGGCTATGATGTAAGCCCAACATTATCAAAACCCTCCTCCCCAACTAAAAGTCGGGCAGCAGGCTTTTGAGGGGCTATTATGGGGCCAAAGAAATTGTGGCCCTAGCCCAGGCCCAGTTTATCTTAGGGTCCACGGCCCAAGCTGAGGAGAGCCATTGCCGAGGACGACCTCCTGCTCAGCACTTCACTAAATGTCCAAAGAAAGGAACGAACTGAGTGTAGGGGCAGGGCAAGGGAAAAAGTCGCCAACACAGTAACACGGAGTTCGGCGTCTAACAAGCCCATACTCAAACCCTTGCCCATGCGCTTTTCCAGCAACTCCCAACCACTCTAGGTATGGGTCGACTAGACAGGACTGTTCCCAAAAAAAGTAAAATTAACACGTGGACGCAAAAAGGGGAATGGAACACCAGTATAAAAGGGGGAACTCTGGCGAATGGAGGGGTGGAAGCCCGCCCATGTAGTATTTCCCGTAGGAACGACGACTAAACCATTCACCTGTGCCCCAGGTCATACCTTTCAAGCCCACTTTCTACAAATGATATTGTGGGAGGCCTTTTTACTTACGAGTCCAATTTTATCTTGGAGTTGTTACAAATTGAGGCCCTACAGGATTATTATATATTCTTACTCAAATTGAATTGTCTAAGCAACAATTGGAATAAAGTGGCGTAAAAGATAAAAGAAAACTTAATAGCATGTGCAATAAAAAATTATAAAAAGAAAAAAGAAAATGAAAAAGAAAATTATACTATTAAATTAGTGAAAATAATTAAGTATTTGTCATATCACTCATGCAATAAGTTCCTATTCTCAACTACATTAACCATAATGAACTAATAATTTGTGTTTTATCTTTTTAATTACAAGTAATATAATTGAAGTTATTTCCCAAAGAGTAAAATTGTTAAATTTCTACAAAATGTTTCAAAATGCACCATGCATTACGTGGACATTGATTAGTTAGGTTTTTCTTTTTTTATTTATTTTAAAGGCATCTAAGAAAAGATTTATGCTCAAACATATTACCCTATAATCTCGAATGAAAATTTCAACTTTTCAAGGATACAGATACTCTTAAAAAATTTTAGGAAGATATTTTTTTCAATAAAATGAAGTGCCAATGCTCTTCTTTGATAGATTTTCTATCACTTATAGAATTATATATTTCAATAACTCAATGGTGCAATGCTCTTCTTTGTTAATTTTAAGAAAAAAAACAATAAATATGTTTTGAATTTTACACTTTGGCCTTTGCATTTTCAAGTTTTTTTATCCTCAAGAAATTGCTATAACTTAAAAGAAAAAATTTCAGGCCACATTTATTTCTCTTGCCTTGTCTTGTATTAATGTATTGTATCCCTGTCCAGTTAAAATTACGGAGTTGGTGTAGGCTTGGGCTGAATTGTTTGCACTTTTAAGTCCATTGTATGATTGGGTTGCAGCTTGGGATTTTTTTTTTTTTTTTTTTTTTGGTACCAACAGCTTGGGATTTTATAATCCTTTTTTTTAAATAATTAAAATATAGTAATGTAAATTTCATTTGTTAGTTAATTAATTAATTAATCTATATATAGGCTCGTGGTGGCAATTTAGTCACCTACAACTCTAATAAATTACCACCACACATCTTTGGTGTGATGGTCACTCCACAAGTATAAGTGCTTGTGGAGTGTGGGGGGAAAGGGCCGGGGTTCAAGTCTCCAGGAGGAAGCTTCACACACATGTACTCTTAGATTAGGCTAGAGTAGAATTCTATCTTAAATAAAAAAAATAAAAAAAATAAAAAAAAAAAAACCCATAGGATATTGCATTAGTTAATATATATGTTATAATAATAAGTGTGCATGGAAGGTTAATCACTAATAATGTGATAGTTGCTTTTGAGACTATGCATCATATTAGCCAGAAAAAGGGAGGAAAGATTGGGGAAATGACGCTCAAACTTGATATGAGAAAGGCCTATGATAGGGTGGAATGGACTTACCTGGACAAAATTATGGAGAAATTGGGTTTTGTGGAGCATTGGAGAAGGTTAATTATGCGGTGTGTGACTACTGTTTCTTATGCCATTAATATTAATGGGCGTCCTAGAGGCCATATTATTCCTACTAGGGGTATCCGGCAAGGTGACCCCCTATCACCTTATCTTTTTTTGTTGTGTGTAGAAGGTCTTTTAGCTTTAATTAAATCATCTGTGGATAGTGGCTTTTTGGAGGGTATTGCTGTTTGTCATGGTGGCCCAAAGCTTTCTCACCTATTTTTTGTAGATGACAGTCTGATCTTTTGTAAGGCTACTCTAGCTAATTGTGAGTCATTGCAAAGAATTTTAGAAGTTTATGAGTGTAGACACTCGATTTTGCACCCATGATTTAATCAAGGGGAATGACTTGAATGACCATTTATGTGCCCAAAAAATCATAATTGCATTACATGCATCAATTTGTTCTTGCCTTACATACATCAATTTGTTCTTGCATTACATGTATTAATTCATTCATTGCATATCATGAAAATGATCTTGAGGTGCTAACAGTCACAACAATGGGTCCGGTTTCCAAATTGGACCATTGGATCGAAAGATATTGCATGATGAAGTTTGCACGGTCTGCATGCATTGTGTGGGGTGAAGCCGATCACATGTGATTAATTGAGATTAATTTTGATTGGTTAAGGATTAAAATTAATTAAATGAATTTATGTGATTGGTGGAGTATTTTTCTTAAAGTGAGATTTGTTGCATGGGATTAAAATAAATAAGTTGATAATATTTAAAGACTGTGGATAGTTAGGCTTTTGGGATAATTATATTCAAAATAATTATTTTAAAAGTCATAAATTTTTTTTTTTTTTGAGAAGAATGTAAGCGTAGTTTTATTAAAGATAAAAGACAAATTAAGACAAAAATTGGAACACATCAATCTCTTTTTTTTTTTCACCGCTTTTAGTCCCTAAAATCAAAAAAGCGATCTCGTTTTGTCCATACCGTCAGTGCCCTAACGACAAAGTCCTAGGTGGTAGACGGAACACCTTATTAGCTGACGTGGTGCTGATGTGGCACTAATGTGGCAATTAAAATATTATTAAAAAAATATTATTTGGCATTTTTATATGCCACATCAGCATTTTAATTTTTTTTTTTTATAAAAAACCATGTTAGAAAATTTAAACCAAAAAAGAAAATAAATTAAAAACACAAACTCAAACAGATCTAACACAAACCCAAAAATAAAGAAAATTAAAAACAAACATTAAAACCTAAATAAAATATATAAAACTGAATTTTCATTTTCTTATCTCTATCTCCCTCTCAGGTCAAACTCCTCTCTCTCCCTCTTGGCTTTCTCTAATTTCTTTTTCTCTTTAAGTTCAATTGCAGTTTTTGGGATATGGCTTTGATCTGGGTTTAGAGAAAGAGAGGCTAAGATGTGGTGGTTTGGATTTGGGTAGAGAGAGAGGGGTTGAGATCGGCGGTGGTTTGGATTTGGGTTTAGAGAGAGGGGCTAAGATCGGCGGTGATTTGGAGCAGATCAAGGGGAAGGAACCTTTGAACCGGCCCTTTTGCTTTTCGGGTTTTTCCTCGACCAACGCCGAGCAAAGCAAGGGGCATTTTCCTGTGGGTATCTGACCCGATCTTCATCAACAACGAGCAGAGGAAGGACTAATGGAAAGTCGCCTGTTTGGGTTTGAGAATATTGGGGGTTTTGGTTTGTTTTTCCTTTGGGTATCTGACTCAATATTCTCACACAATTCAACTGGTCTGGATTTTTTGTGTTTGTTTCCCAAGAAAATTTACAAGTTTAAAGGTTAAGGTTTACTTTGTTGATCGGTTTGGTTGTTGGGTTTATTGGTTTTCTGGGTTTGGTTATTTTGCTAGAGATTTGGGTTTGGTTCTTTGTTGGAGATTGATTTTGCAGGAGATTTGGGTTTAAAAGTTGTAGCTGCAACTGTAACTACAACCTCACCCATCTAGGTTTGAAACATTTTGCAGGGGATCGATTCTTCTTTGCAGGGGATCGATTCTTCTATGTGTATTTGCAAGTTTGTTTACTAAGAAAATGAAAGAAAAGAAAAAAGAAATCTTAAATATTTTAATTTTCTGGGCAAGAAACATGTTTGGGAAAGAACATGAAGAATGAACAATCATGTTCTTCCGAAAAACTAATGAAATTTTTTATATATTTTATTTAGGTTTTAATGTTTGTTTTTAATTTTCTTTATTTCTAGGTTTGCGTTAGATCTGAGTTTATGTTAGATCTGTCTAGGTTTGTGTTTTTAATTTAAGTTTTTTTTTAAATTTATTTTCTTTTTTTGGTTTAAATTTTCTAACATGGCTATTTATAAAAAATTAAAATGTTGACATGACATATAAAAATGCCAAATAATATTTTTTTAATAATATTTTAGTTGCCACATCAGTGCCACATCAGCTAATAGGGTGTTCCGTTTGCCACCTAGGACTTTGCCGTTAAAGCACTGACGGTAGGGACAAAAACCAGATCACTTTTTTTATTTTAGGAACTAAAAGTGGTGAAAAAAAAAAGTTAGGGACCAAAGTGGGAATCGCGTGAAAATGTAGGGACGAAAATGGGTTTTACGCCTAGAACTTTTATATCTATTCGTATTGTTATTTCTTCAATTACCGTTTTAAGGCTAAAAGTATGTATTTGGATGCTACAGGCTACAGTAATGTCATTAGGTTTGATAGGTGCGGGTACCAACAATGCTCGAATAGCTGGCATGCTTCGTAATCTTTCAAGTTATTACTATAAAGATGCCAACCTTCTTTTCTGTGTAATGCTTCTATTGAATTCCTTATACTTTTCTATACAGTATTTCATGGAGTTTATATTTTTTATTTTTTTATTTTTATATATTTATTATGAAAATGATGAAGTTCCTTTGCCTCTTTTACAGGTGCGAATTGCTCAAGGTCTTGTAAATATGGGGAAAGGCCATCTGCTCCTGGTATTGGAGTGATTATGGAGGTTTGAGAGTGATTATGGAGCAACAAACACTATTGTATCCTTTAAATTGAATGTGAGGCATAATCAGGGAATAGTTGCAGAATTCAAATATCAAGACAAAGACTCAGGCAGAGAGGCAAAATGCCAGAACAATGCATTGGAAGAGTTCAAGCCAAGACTGCATAAATGACAGTGCAGTAAACAGTGCAGATAGTGTAGTAACTTAAAGTAGCCATACTACATGTAGTTTTAGGATTAGTTTTTAATTGCTAGCTGTGATTTATATACACGTGTAATGATCTGATTGATTGTATAGAGTAATTCCACATTAATTCAAATTTGAACTAGTCTACAGTCATGTTTAAACGTTGGGTTACAGCACTTTGATTTAATGCTTGAAATTTGTGGCATTTTATTCATCCAAACTTTTAAAATGCTTTGGCTCAGACCACATTTGTTTTATATCTTCAAATTCTAAACCTTCCTAGACTATCTGTAATTATATGTCTAAGTTTTGTATAAGAACACTTGTTTATAGTTAAATGCATCAAATTTACTAATTGGTTTGGTTTTATAGTCATCCCAACTCCCAGGATTGATGGAGACTAACAGACAGTCACAGTGCCATTAATATAGGCGAATCTTCTCATGATTAACATGGTTATGGTAAAGGGACCCTTCAATTATTGAAAGTCGTGTCAAATTTGGCTAAGGAAAGCAAATTGAACTTGTCCATCTTATGTGCCTTGTTTTCATCATCTCTGCTCTCTCCACTATTAAATGTATTTTTTGTTTTACGCTGCTCTTCACTACAACATACATAAATATGATTTGTTACATTATCACTTCTGGATGCTTTTTTACTCGTACGGATACGGAATCCAAAACCTTCTTGTTTGGCAAATTCTTTGTAAAAAGTTTCAACATTGTCAAGAGAATCAAATTGCATTCTGACATATGGCTTGGATTTCAACTCACAGTCACCAAAATCTTCAAGCGGTAGCTCTTGCTCTAATGGTCCTGAATTATTTGGGGCATCATATAACTCTTCACGTTCCATTAGCGATTTAGTAACTATAAGAACCAATATAAATAATGAACAAAATATATATATATTACCAATATTAGGCTCCAAATTGAAACCACAAAAAAAAAAAAAAAAAAAAAAAATACAAGCGTAACTCAATTCTCAACAAAAATGGGGATTTACCCCTTTCTGTCAAAATTTTCAACAATATGCCCCCTTCCTGAAACTATTTAGGTCCATACCCCTATTTTGAAACTCGATTTTATTAAAATTGAGTTTCAATGTGAAACTCGATTTCTACATAATCGAGTTATGTAGAAAATAATTAAGCAGAACTCAAGTTCCATTTATTTATTTATTTATTTTATATTTTTTTAAGTTTTTGAATTCACCTATACCTCAATTTTTTGAAAATCGAGTTTCAAAAATAGGGATACGGACCTAAATAGTTTCAGGAAGGGGGCATATTGCTGGAAATTTTGCCAGAAACGGGTAAATCCCCATTTTTGCCCTCAATTCTCTAATAACTAAGACTTTAAACATAATATCTAACTGATTGACCTGATCCACTAATGAAAACATGACAAATGCCAAAGCCCAACTGATTAAATACAATGCATATATGACCTACAGTACTGTACAGTAACTTTAGCTAAACTACAGACTGCTTCTTTCCTTTCTTTGCCTATAGTTCTTAATTACTGGCAAGCTAATTCATAAAATCCAGATATCCATTTATAAGAAAAATTCTTGGGGATGTAACTAGGGAGCTACCAACAAATGACAAGAACTTTCCATTTTTTTTTTTTTTTTGTTTTGTTTGATAATTGAATAGTTATATAAGTGGGGAAGGGTGGGATTGATTGAACACGGTTCTCCTAATGGTAATGCTTGCTTTTCCAAGCTGCTTTAACAATCAATAGTGATGTCCTTGTAAATCTAATGGTAAATTGACTGATTGGTGACGGGTCATTCTCAACACTAATGGCCACTTGTGCTTAAATTTGTTGCAAGAGGATACAGAGAAAGGAGCCAAACAAACATCAAGCATGTGCGAATCACAATTAAATTTCTTGGTAAAAATGTTACAAGCATGATCACTAAATTCAATCAACCACAATATTCTTACGAGCCAAATCCTGTTATAAAAGTAAAATGTAAGATTTTTTCCCACCTTGACAAGACTTGAAACTCAGTGTCAATATCAACTAGTTCAAATGAACATGCCCATAGCCTTTATATTAATAGCTACCATCACCATTTAATTTTCTATACACCACTTAGCATTTGAGTAGTCACTAGCATATTAAACCATCATTAACACAAATGATGTACCAAGCATGATACAGAAAAGAAACGTAGAGAGAGAGAGAGAGAGAGAGAGAGAGAGAGAGAGAGAGAGAGAGAGAGAGAGAGAGAGAGACGTCAAACTTTTTTGGGTATAGTGATAAATTTAGAATGTAATAAATGAGAGTAATTAATGAGATCCTAATAAAAATATTTGCAATAATGGGGGTTTTAACTGTTGGATCTACTTAAATCAACGGTTTAAAAAATGTGTAACTCTTTAGAGTTACATCAGGTGTAACTTGAACCCATCTCATATATATATATATATATATATATATAGTATTTTTTTATAAAAATAAAAAAAAATAAAAAAATTAAACCAAAGCGAACTACACTTTTTTCTTTTTGCTGAGAATTGACATTTTTTTAGCAAAGCAAAACCAACAAAAATACACACACATTGATTGATAAAACGTAATTAAAAATATAAGATAAATAGAGGAATAATAAGGTCATCCTAGCCTGCCAGTTTTATACAGTAACTTTTCTTGCAAAAACGCCAGGTGAACATTATAATTTTGTCTAAACAAAAGGACATTCAAATGTTTTTTTTTTTTTTCTTTTTTTTTTTTAATGTAGGGAAAAAAGTGATAGAGACCACAAAATAGAGTTTGAAGTAATTGTTGTAAAGAAGTTGATAACAGTGTCTAACAATCTGTTGGAAAGTGTGTAACAATACATTATTATCAATCTCTTTATTTATTTATTTTAAATGCAGTAATTAACCCAGAAAATCCCATAATCCCACTTACAAAAAAATTATAATTACTGTACACTCTAAACTTTCAGATTTTAAACCATCCATGTTGAAATCTGGCTATTAAAATCAAGGTTGGAAATCCCTAATGTTACCAAAACTTAAGACTAGAAAAATAAAATTTTCAGTCCAAAGTAAAATATTTTTCCCATTTAAAAGGTAATTTTGTAGTTCAATGATTACTCTTTTTTTTCTTTTTTTCTTTTTTTGAGAACAATTCAACAACATTTAGATCTATGGAAATTAAACAATTGTATATCAATTATTGCAAAATATCTAGATGAACAAAAAATCTAGACAAGCTGATGATACTCATATTCTACATGAGCACAACAAAGTTAAAACATAAGAGTCAAAAGGAGGAAAAATATCAAGAGAATACAATTTTCAAAAATATAAAGAAAGAAACTCATAACAAACTTTAGGGATAATAATTTAATGATTTAACTATTTTAGAAATAATTTTATTACTAAATTCATACAAAACAAGTTATAAACACTCCCTCTCTCGCAAACTTTAAAAACTTCTATTCAAGCAGAAGTAAATAAAGATACAACAACTACCAAAATAGCTTTCACAGAAATATTTAGAAATTCCCAAGATCTTTATACACAAAGGCAAAACAAATCTCCAATGTACAACTCCTAATCTCAACTTGAAAAATAAGAGAATTCATACCTAAAAAAATTATTCATTTAGAAGGAAATAAAAAGAATCAATATATATTTTCTTCTATTAATGGAGACTTGCAATTAGTATGCATTTCCCACCCTTTACCACTAGTCTGAAACAATGGGAAGAAAGATTTGACTTTTATACATATATAGTTAGAATATTTGGCTTAAATCCATGAATTGCTTATACTCAGGAGATAAAGCAATTATGAAAGGCACCAATTATTTCAACACAAAAAAAAAAAAAAGAATAATAAATTCAAAAGAATAATCATAATGAATTGAAAAGCAAGCAATATGAATGGCTTGAGAATGATGATCCAATATGTTTTTGAAAATATTGAACATCAATGCAAGAACCTATAAGTGACTTTCATTTAACATTATATTTATCATGAATTCTATCCAACACATGCTAGAATCTTTTAATTCAAACACTCTTCATAACTAAAGAAAATCAAATATGATTACAAACGATTTGAAAAAGATTTAAAACTTTATTAGCAAAATATATTAAAAAACAAGCATAGACCAAGTACAATATAAACTGATAAGGAACTTCATTAGAACTTCATTAGCACAACTTTCCAATCAAAGTAGATAAGCATACAAAAATAAAGAAAATGCTAAATGTACTACTAATTTTACAACAAAAGGCTTAGGAAACTCACTTCAATGAAAATATTGAAGGGGCGACATTTCGTAAATTTTCCACAAATGAGTCATTCTATCCACTACAATGACAACTTCAAATTCTAAAGCATCATCCAAGATGTCAGATTTGTGAATGTAGTATTATACAAAATATGAATGATTCCAATGCATGGGCAACTAAATAGGCCTAGTAGATGCACCTAATGAGGGAGGCATGAAAAGAAAAAACCATTGTCAGCTCGAATTTTATTTGCCCTAGTCAAATGATTTCGATGTCAATAAATCATAATTTCTCTACAACTAAAAGTAATGGCTAATAGGGATTTATCATGACCAACTCTAGAACGTGACAAAGAGACTTTCAAAGGATGTTACAAACCCCAAGAAATTGTATGTTGGAGATGGTAAATTTTTTTTTTTAAAATGTATGATATAGGTGGAACATTTTGAACAATGAGTTTCATGATGTTATCTTCTCATATACTTGGATCAGCCATAAAAATATTGTCTTACATGCGTAGGAGGGGATGCAATGTTTAACTTTATTGATAAAGGAACAATGTCAGCACCTAATCACCCAGATCTTGAAAGACAATTAAGACTCTAGTAGAAAAAGAATTTATTGGCACATCGCAATCCTTAAAAAGCAGCATTATAGAAAGTGTTTCTCTGTTCCTGTTCCGAAAAAGCAATCTTTAAGGTGCAGAGTCCCACTCCATGGTCAGAAACTCCATGCATAAGCCCACTATTGGATGCAACTATCAAACTAATGGTCAAATAAAGACAAATAGAAATGCTTATCATTAGTTAATAAAAAGACATAAGACACAAGACAGGCAGTAGGAACATTAAAAAATCTTATTAGATTATTATGAAATTGAAGTATTCTAAACATCATATACAAAGTTTGAGAAAAATGATTTGGCAATTTATTTGCTATTTGAATCTTTAAAATTTTCTCATGTTAAAGCCAAAAATAGTTCCAATTATAAGATATCACATTAAGGAATCGTGAATGAAAAGAAAAGATACCATGTGTTAGATTTGAAGATAATTATTATATAAAGTAAAAAAACAAAAGAGTCAGCAATGAAGTTGAATAGAGAAAAGTAAACATCTTAAACTTCTAAAGTGACCAAGTAGATGAGACATCCAATGCATATTCATTCGTAGGCCCAAAATGTCCTAACTATAAACGAAGTAGGGTGCAAGTGACTGTTGCTACCATTTTGAAATAAGAAAGGTCATAATTTCAGTTGCTCAAGTCTGCAAACAATTAAATGTTATTTTCATGAGAAAGGTTAGAGCATATTAGCTTTATTCAAGATTTTAAAATGGGAAGTTGAAAGAAAAAAAAATATCAGAAAAATTCAATGAATAGACAAAAGAAAAGCACCATTATATCTTAATTAGATACAAATCCAACCACAATTCTTGCAGCATACAATCCAAATTGCATGAGTATAGAAAATCAGGACATTTTGGAAGTAGTTTAACATAGAAACAACTTTGAAATACAAAATAATTTCAACTTAAAAGACTTAATGCTATGATGTTACCTGTTTCATTTGGTCATAACTGGTTGGGTTAACAGCATTTACTGTAGCATTTTCTGCTACATTAGGGCCAAAGCTAGTCCAATAATTTTCTTAATAGATTGGTGAAGGACAAAATACCTTACGCTCATGATTCTTGTATTTGAATTTAGTCAGCTGTTCAACTCAAAGCTTTGTTGAACTGGGTAAAAGTGACTTAGGGTCTGTTTGGGATCCACTTATTTTGCTGAAACTGAAAACTTTTTGCTGAAAGTACTGTAGATAAAGGTAAAAGTTTGCTAAAATAGTATAGTGGGACTCATAAATAGTACCAAAAAGTGCAGTTGGACTCATGAATAGTAGCAAAAATAAACTGAATAGTAAAATAAGCTAACTTTTTAATTTTTGCCAAACACACACTTAGAGTAATTAATAATATGTACAATTCCCCTACTACATAGCTAATTTGTCTTCAACTTGGGCATGCTTAAATATGTAAAGCATTTAAAGAATATAGATATTGGTGGTACTGAACTCTTAACTTCCAAGGATTTGTTCACAAACGATGGAGTGAAGGGAATTGTTTTTTGCTGGTCTGTATTTAGTTTAGTCGATCTTTGTTCTCTCTCTTTCTCTGTACAGTAAGCAAGTCTATACTTTTAGACCCATTATGTGATTTGGTTGGTGCAATTTCGGTTTTTTTATTATTTAATTATTTATGTTTTTCCTTTTGCTTTTATACATTTAAATCATATTTATCTAATATAAAATATATACTAGTATTATGCCCATGCGATACATGACTTAAACAAGAATTTTATATACTAATTAGAGGCAAATTTAATACATTGAGTTCGTGATTATATGCAAATAACAATTAAATTTTTAAAAAATACAAAAAAGGTAGAATAGAATAACTAATCATATATGGGTAACCAATAACCAATATATATATATATATAGTAAGCAATACATAGAGTGACTTCATTAACAATTTTCATGTTTTATTGGTTCCAAAGCTATGCATGCATGAAAATAACTGAATTTGAAGAAAATATCGTTATATTGAGCTAGAATACTAAATGGATAAAATAGAATTCTATCTAATAAAATTGCAATAATTAATTAAAAGAAAATGTAATCATAAATGTACTAACACTTTATAACTAAAATCGTTAAAGATACCATAAAATTTTACAAACTGCCATGGTATCATAAACTAATGTGACAAGAAATAAACTTAATTAACATTATTAAAAAATTATAGATAATAGAAAACTATTACAAATTTGATTACTTATAACATATTAACGTGTCACCAAATCACAAAACAATAATTTATTATGTTGATTAAATAACACAAATCATATTTTAGACACCTTAATTTATAAATATTTAATAGTAATTTTAGAATACTCACAGTTTCTAGGGAGGCTCAAAGAATTGAGATTTAAAAAATCACTATCTACTAGTAATTTCCTTGTTCTTTCAATAAAAATTGTCATACTTCACGGCTGAGAATGACGTAAATGTAGACGGTAAAGCGCAAAACCAAACAATTTGGTCACTAAACAGTAAAAGATTTCTTATGAAAAAAAAAAAAAAAAAACTTTGAATTCCAGCACACGGTTTTGTCAAAAGACTCAAGAGCTCAATGAATGAGCTATGTCATTTCCTGTCACAAAACTATTTTGCTTTTTGAAAAACTGGGAAGTTTGAAAGAAAGAACAGAGAAACTTCAAATATGTAGGCGAGAGCAAAAGAGTCAAAAATATCAGACCTGATTACTTGTGCATCACGCTCAATCTCATAGTTTATATACAAATTATTGCTATCTTCGTGGATAGGATTCTATAGCATTTTGTCAGAGAATCTTTGAAATAACCATGAAGTCGACTCCACAGCATGCTCCTTCACTTCCTAGGTTCATTCAATTCATCAATTGTGAGGTTAATGAAATCCTTTCTTTTTGTCTTCTCATGCGGATGTACCTGCATGTATAATAATGTATTTACTAGATTTTATTATTTTATTTAAAAATGAATAAATATGGATTTATTTCTAAGAACATTTGTATTAGCTTATCCAAAAATTTATTTTTATTTTAGATAAGAAATTTTTTTTTAAAAATTTTACATAACCATTATTTGTTATATTGTCTATTTTATTAAAATATTAAAATTTCTTGATATTTTAGCTATTTATCTATCTTCACACATCATTAACACCATCCACTCTATTTAGTGGTGGCTCTAAGATTTTTTTTTTTAAGATGATCATTAAGAAATTTTAAATAACAAAATTTAAAAAAAATATAATTTGAATATATCGAGTTGTCAACACAAAAAAAAAAAAAAATGCAAATTTATTAAGTTTTACAACTTCATTCTACTAGTTTTCATATTTCAAATTATTACAAGATAATGTATTATCATTTGTCATTATATATTATCAATATGGGTAGATGTGACTATTTTATTTTGTTATGTTTATATAACATTTTTATTTTTATGCAGTTGTTATTATCTGTTTGTAATCAAATTTGTAATATTTCTATTATCTCTAATAAATTTAACTTGCTAAATAAATTAAAGGTAATAAAAATATTACAAAATTGATTACTTATTACATATTAATGGGTAGAGACTTTTGCAAAAATTGGGGAAGTTTAAGGAAAATAATAGAAAAACTTCATGTAGTTAAATCACATGATCACTTTCAAATCAAATGTGTGGCGAGAGCAAAAGACTAAAACGAAAAAGTTTAGGGATGCAAAAAATTACGCAACTTCTTTGTCTCTTGATATCTAAAATTAGAAATTAAAAGTCCCATGGGTTTTTTAGAAAGAAATAACAGGTTTCTTATATATATATATATATATATATATGTAATAAATAAATCGTTCTTTGAAAGTATTTTCACAAAAAGAAAAACGAAAATTGAAAGCTTGGATAATTTGAAACTTTTATTTATTTATTTTTTTCTATGTTATGTGAAATTATGAATAAAACTTTTCACCTCTTCAAAATTCCATGAATTTTTACCACGATAAGCCTATTTATATCATCAAGAAACTATAAATAACAATTTATTATCATACGAACGACAAATTTTCAGTGAGAAGATGACCAAGAGTGTGAAAACTGGGAAGTTTGATAACAGAAAAAACTTCAAATGTGTGGGCAAGAGCAAAAGAATAAAAAAGATCAGACCTTATTACTTGTACATCACGCTCAATCTCATATTCATTGATGTGAACGTACAGCTCAGCCAAACAGAAAATGCCCACCTCACCATCCCAACGTCATATGGCCAATGTCATACCAAAAAAATTTATTGCTATCTGGTATCTTCTTGTTCTACAGCATGGCGTCAGAATCTTTGAAATAACCCATTAGAGTTTGTTACTCAATGATACACTCTCTTTGGCCTTTTAGTAATAATTAAAACACAGTTAATTTTTATGTGTGCAAAAGTGTGTGTATTAGTATCTGTTTAAGAACAGTTTATTTAGTTGAAATTAAAATTTTTTTGCTGAAAGTATTATAAATAAAGCTAAAAGGTAGTTTAAATAATACAGTAAGATCTATGAATAGTATCAAAGAGTGCAATAAGACCCATAAATAATAATAAAAATATTACAAAATTTATTATATAACTTTCATAAACTGGTATGACACTACAAACTAATGTGGCAAAAAATAAATTTAAAATAATAAATAAATGAATCATAATGGAAATATTACAAATTTTATTACATAAAACTTATTATCATAAAATCACCAAAAACTATTTTAAATATTAATTTATTATGTAGTATAAATAGCACAAATCATATTTTAGACATTAATTTATAAACTTTTTAAAATAATTCTAGCAATTTTCCTACCAGGTCTCGAGTGAGGCTCAAAGAATTGAGATTTAAAAAAAAAAAACATTATCTAATTTCCTTATTCTTCTAATAGAACTGCCATTCAATAGGAAAAGAAAATTGAGACAAAAAATAAAAAAAATAAAAACCTTCTAGGCAGAGATTGACGAAAAAAGAGTAATTAGAGCTTTATTACTTATAAAACTTTAAAAAAATAATAATAAAATAAAAGTATTCTAGTACTCAGTTGTGTCAAAAGCTCAATCAATGAGCTTGTAAATTCCTGCCACAAAAGTCTTTAGCTTTTGGAAAATTGGTGCCAACGAAGACTGAAAAGGAATAGAGACTAGAGAGTCAATGAAAACCGACATTTCTTAACAGCTTTCGAGGGCGCCGCAGAATGAGAATTGGTGATCGCAAATGTTTCCATGCAGAGGGACAGAGATTGACTGACTAATCGAGAGAAGGGAATATTTCTTTCTCTTAAGGAGAGACTGAGAAAGTGAGAGGGAATAACAGAGAAATTTCATGTGACTCATCAGGCACTCTGCTCTCTTAACTCTCAGGGTGTCACATGGACAAACTTATCTAGTAGCTCAATATGAAAGGGAATAGAGAGAGTCAAAAAAATTGAGGCGCTGCATAATGACAATTGGTGATCACATTTTTCCCATACAAAGTGAGAGAGATTGACTGACTTTATAAGAGAGGAAGATTTTCCATTTCTGAGTGAGAGACTGAAGCGTGAACTGAAAACTGAGAAGTGAAAGGCATACAAACACGCGCGGACATGCATATATACTGAAGCAAATGCATTTTTACTATAGTAGCATCTAAAAATAAATGTTACTTTATATAGTGGAGTGAGATTCAAATGTGAAGAAAGTTTACCAACAAACTAGTAAACTAGTAGGTAATGGCAAAACTTCAACCATATATATATTTTTTGGATGTTAAATTTGACAAATCTACCATTAAATTACAATTTCTTATTATATTCTCCACATTTTCAAATTTCAAAAAAATCAAAGATTAATAGTTATGGTATCAATCAAAAATGTTTAAATTTAGGAGCGGCTCTACAGCCAGCTTAGGGGGTTCAAATGAACCCCATGACCTGGCCAAATAAAAAAAAATTATATATAAATTATTATTTTTTTTTGTTCTGATCCCTAAAATAAAATTTTGAACACCCTAACCCTAAATTTTGTTTAATCCCAGTTGAAATAAACTTGAATATGATCATCTTAGTGCTATTTTCACAATATTATTTTCACAATGATTTTACAATAAAAGTTAAGTGGCAAGTTTTAATTGATTTTTATCATGACTCACAAATGACATCACTTTTTTACATATCTTTAACAATTTGCAACTTAGATTTTGTTGTGATAGTGTTGTGTTAGTAGCTTTACTCTTAATGCTGCTTTGTTTTTAAAAATAAATAAACCTTCTCTCTAAACTCTGGCTTACTTTACGATTGGTTGCCAATTGAAATTGTTTTTCCCTGTATTTTTCTTCTTCATTAGCAAAAAATTACCACTTTTAGTGCACAAAAATTACAACACTATTGACCCTCCTAGAAAAAAAAAATCATAGAGCCACCACTCTTTAAATTATTCTTTTTTTGGCGAGAAGAACTGAAGAAGTACTATTGAAGACTTGCAACAATTATTTTTTAAATCATTTTTTTTTTTTTTGAGCGGAGTATTATTGAAGACTTGCAATAATTACATTTGATACTAAATCAATTTTGTTCAACCTTTTCACTATGTGGTATCAGCTTTGCAGAAGTATCAATCACTCTTTTTTGGGCATAGAGAAGTATAATTGAAGACTTTCAACTTTGCAAAAGTATCAATCATTTTTTTTTTTTAAATTTTTTTAGTGGGAAGAAGTATTGTTGAAGAATTGCAATAATTACATTTGATTATTATTGAAGACTTAGGGCCCGTTTGGTAAAAGAGTTTGAGTAATTTTGTTTATCTTTTTTTGAAATACGTGTGATTGAAAAATTGTGTGGAAATACGTGTAATGTTGTTTAAAAATTGAAAACATGTATTTAAAATACTTTACCAAATGGGGCCTCAACATTGCAAAAGTATCAGTTTGTTAGGTTTCAAATATTTAGGATTAAATTTTTAGGTTCTAATTTTATGTATATTGGCAAATAGAGTACAAAAACATGTCTAGTATAAGGTATTTATGTCTTAGAATAGTTTTAGGCATTGCTCAAGTTGATTCAAGTCAAGATTCAAGAACAGTCAAGTTGTAGAAAGAAGAATTCAGAATCTGCTTTACTTGACCGATCAAGATGCGTTTTCTATAGATTTTAAATAAAGCCTGAAAGCCCGTGAAACATTTAGGGTTTGAGTCTAACATTGCAAGGTTTTTCTTTTTTCGATAGAGTATTATTGAATACTTGTAATAATTACGTTTGATACTGAATCAATTTTGTTCAACCTTTTTTCACTGTATGGTATCAGCTTTGTAGAAGTATCAATCACTCTTTTTTGGTTATTTTCTTTTTTGGTGGAGAATTATTGAAGACTTGCAATAATTACGTTTGATACTAAATCAATTTTGTTCAACCTTTTCACTGTGTGGTATTAGCTTTGCAGAAATTTCAATCGCTCTTTTTTGGGCATTTTTTTTGGTGGAGTATTATTGAAGACTTGCAATAATTATGTTTGATATTGAATCAATTTTGTTCAACCTTTTATTTAAAGTACTTATCATTCTCGACATCACGCCATGCGGACCTGTTTTTAGAATGGTTGTAGAGAGTAAAATTGTGGTCCCCCCAACAATTACACCATCACAATGACACTCCTGTGACTCGAACCCATGACCTTGGCTCTGATACCATTTGTTGGACCGTGAGCTGTGTCATTCTACCTCAAAACCAATTGGTGATGAGGAAGACACACTCAAATCTTTTATGGCATTCGACATCACGCCACACGGGCCTATTTTTAGAGTGGTTGTAGGGTGTCAAATTTTGGTCCCCCAAACACCAGGTTTGCTTGGAAACCATTTGTAACAACCTAAGGAAAGTGTCAATCGCATTTGCACTTATACTCCAAAATGACTGTTAAATTACAATTGGAGCTCCTCATAATCATTTGTAAACCCAAGATCCACCTAGTAAACACCCAATGTAAGATTCAACACACGTCCGCACCACACATATTCAAACAATTCAAACCATACAATTTGGAGAATCATAGTATCAGTTCTAGGAAGCAAGCCTGAAAGTTTAAAAGAAGCTCGACGGCAAAATGAAAGCCTCTATGAGTCCCTTGTCCTACTTATCAGTGTCCAAAAGTCCCTCCCTAGTATCAAAAAAGAAAATTTATACTTATAATATTTTTAAGAATTCGAATAAGAATAAGTGTTTCAAGTATTATTTAAAAATTTTAAGAATCAAGTAAATTTAAAGTTTTCAAAAATAGGTTTATTATTTGACAATAAAAGACTCTAGAGTCAACCGACTTCACAAGAAAAAGGTTCAATTGATTTGCAATCACTCTTTTATTTATTGCGAAATTTGCCATGGATTGTTTCTTTGGTAAATAATATGTTATGGATTTATAAAACAAATGAACCTTTTTTTTTTTTTTGAGAAAACGGTAAGACAATATTATTAAGGTAAATCAGATTGGAATACAACCTCCAACTCACTAGGTAGATCTTCTACCCATACATCAAAGTCTGCGGATGAAACCACTCTCCTAGCTAGAGCATGTGCCAACTTATTACCATCCCGGCGAACATGCTGAAATTGACAAAACTGTAGGGATAAACTCTGATTACGCGCATCTTCAATTATATTCCCATACAGAGTGTTACACCTCTCCTTTGCTTTCAAGGCCTGCACCACCCTCAAACAATCCCCTTCCATAATCACCTTAAAAATACATAATTCTTTTGCAAACACAACAGCTTGGCAAGCAGCTAACGCTTCAGCAGCTTCAACAGAGTTAGGCTTCCGGATTTTCTGACTTAAGGCAGCTATAACTTGGCCATGACAATCTCTGATCACCACTCCCAGACCTGCACTACCCAAATCTTCAGATATAGCCGCATCAAAGTTTGCTTTATAGAACGTATCCTGAGGAGGAATCCAGCGAGCAGATGTGCCTCTAATTCTCGGCCTAACATCCTGTTTTGTGGCATCCAAAAATTCAGTCACCAAGTCTTTTGCTTGTACTCCAATCTCATGAAGTGGCCAAACGGATTGATTCTCTCGTAAACGGTTTCGCCTCTGCCACAAGCTCCACGCAATTGTAGAAAACCAAGCCACATGAAATCCTAACCCTTTTCGCAACACCTCCTCCAATAAGTCAAAAAAAGTTCTAAAACATTTTCTGTAATACTGGACGAAGCAGAGTTCAGACTTCCACACCGATTGGGCATGCTCGCATAGCCAGATACTATGCATGAGTGACTCTTGATGATCTCCACACAGTTCACACGTTTCTTCCACAGGTAAATGCCGAGCTTTCAAATTTTGTTTAGTGGGCAGCGAATCTCTTGCAGCACGCCATATAAAATGTCGTATTTTATTCGGAGTTCTGATTTTCCAGATGCTCTTCCAAACCTGATGTGAATTTTCGGAGGAGGATGAACTTGGTTCTTGCCTACTTTCATCCTCAGACAGCATATGATAGGCACTACGAACACTATAGTGTCCATCTGGAGTCAATGGCCAGATCAACAAGTCTTCTGTCCACCCCTCACTAACTGGGATACTTTTAATCAATTCAGCTTCCCAAGGCACAAAGGTCCTCTCCAACAGCCCCGGATCCCAAATCCTTGTACCTGGATAAAATAAATCCTTAACACAAGTCACAGTGGAAGCAAGTTTTGGTGAAATAACTCTACCATTAGGTTGGTCAGGTAGCCATCTTTGACCCCAAATAGCAATGGAACTCCCAGCTCCAACTCTCCACATTGGCCCTCTACGTATTACATCACACGCTTGCAATATACTCCGCCATGCATAAGAGCATTTAGGATGAACCGAAGCCTCAAGGATATTCCCCATTGGAAAATACTTCGCACTAAAAACCTTATATAACAACGTTTCCTTTTGGTGAAGCAAACGCCATACCTGTTTAGCAAGCAAAGCATTATTAAATTTCTGAATATCTCTAAAACCCATACCTCCCATGGTCTTTGAAGAACAAAGAGTACTCCACTTGACCCAATGGATCTTTGTTGAATCCCCTTGACCCCACCAAAACCTTCGAATCATGGCTTCAATGTCTTTACACAACCCAACCGGTATTTTAAAAACACTCATGGAATATGTGGGAATAGACTGAACCACCGCCTTGATCATGACTTCTTTTCCAGCTTGGGATAATAATTTCTCCTTCCACCCCTGCATCTTCGCCCAAATTCTTTCCTTCAAATGAGTAAAGCATTGTTTTTTCACTCTCCCTACAAAAGAGGGGAGCCCTAAATACTTCTCATAGTGTTGAATGGATGGGACATTTAGAGATGATTTGATTGCCTCCTTCATCTGTTCTTCAGTGTTTCTGCTAAAGAACAAAGTTGTCTTGTTCTTATTAAGCATTTGGCCCGAGGCAGCTTCATACAAGGATAAAAGCTCTTGAATTTTCTCGCACTCCTCCAAAATAGATCTGCAAAACAAGAGACAATCATCGGCAAAGAAAAGATGAGTAATCTTAGGTCCATTACGACTTAGAGAAAATCCTTGAATTTCCCTATTCAAAGCCGCTTTCCTGAGAATGGCATTCAACCCTTCCGCACAAAAGAGAAACAGATATGGAGAAAGGGGATCACCCTGTCTCAAGCCCCTAGAAGGTTTAATCAAACCCTTTGGCTCCCCATTAACCAAAATTGAGTAAGATACCGTTGTAATGCACTCCATAATCAGAGCCACCAATCCTCCCTAAAACCTATCCTCAAAAGGATCTTTTCAAGAAAAATCCATTCCACCCTGTCATAAGTCTTGCTCATATCCAATTTAAGAGCCATAAAACTTGTCTTCCCTGTGTAAGTGGTTTTCATATGGTGAAGGGACTCAAAAGCAATGAGAATATTATCAGTAATTAGACGGTCAGCAATGAAAGCACTTTGAGCTTCAGAGATAATAGAGTTTAGTAGAGGCTTCAAACGGTTTGCAATCACCTTACTAACAATTTTATAAATCACATTACACAAGCTTATAGGTCTGAAATCCGTCACTCTTTCAGGGCTTTGGACCTTTGGGACTAAAGTGATAAAAGTATGGTTAATGGATTTCAACAAAGAGCCAGAATTTAAACAAGACAATACAGCTTGAGAAACATCCATACCAACCTCGGTCCAATATGTTTGGTAGAACAAGGGAGGCATTCCATCAGGTCCCGGGGCTTTTAAAGGAGCCATCTCTTTAATTGCATGCTCAACCTCCTCCACCATATAAGGCCTAGCCAAGTCAGCTTGCATCTCTTCACTCACTACACATTGTACACCGTCTAACACTCTATCCAAATCATGTGGGTTCGATGATTTAAACAAATCTGCATAATAGGTAGTAAACCAACCCGAAAAAATATCCTCATCTTCACACCATATACCATTTGCATCCCTAAGCCCTTTTATGAAATTTCTTCGTTTTCTCCCGGTAGCCGTACCATGAAAAAACTTCGTGTTTTGATCCCCGCTTTGCAACCATTGAAGCCTAGACCGTTGCTGCCACATTCTTTCCTCTCTATCATATAAGACATTCAGCTCCTTCTTCAAACGATTCACCTCTTCCAAGCACCCAGTTCTGACCGAGACCTCTTCTGCCACCCATAACAGCTCCTTAGTTTTTTTAATTTTCTGCAAAACACTCCCAAAATGGTCTCTATTCCAGGTCTTTAGCATCTTTTTGCACTTCTTAATTTTCTTAGTTGCCACTACTATTGGTGTACCTTCAGGATTACATGCCCATGCAGTTGAAACAACCCCCTTGCACTCTGGATCGGACAACCACATTGCCTTAAAACGGAATGGCTTTCTCTTCCACCGTTGATTTTCACCATTTGAATCTAAAGAAAGGAGAATTGGACGATGGTCAGAGGTAAAACAATGCAAGTGTTTAATTCTACCTGTAGGAAACCTTGCCAACCACTCATAGTTGGCCACACCCCGATCTAGTCGTTCCCAAATCAACTCCCCTCTACGGCGGCCATGCCATGTAAACTCTGGACCTGAAAGCCCCAAATCCACAAATCCACAAAGGTCAAGAACGTCCTTGAAACTCTGCATAAGACTATGAGCCCTTGGCGGACCACCCCTCTTTTCCTGTAGCTGTAGTAGTTCATTAAAATCACCAAAACAACACCATGGCAGCCTTGGTTTGGAACTTAGCATCCTTAACATATTCCACCCTTCATTCCTAATACTTGTATCAGGCTCACCATAAAACCCTGTAAGCCTCCATGCATTCTCAGATCCTCCATTAACAATAACAACAATATGATAACTCGAAAAACTATCAACCCATACATTTGTACTCCCCTTCCATAACATAGCCAAACCCCCTCCCCTACTCTCATTAGAAACAGTAAATAACCCATCAAACTTAAACTTATCTTGAACTCCCTACATCTGTTCTTTTGTCGACCATGTTTCCGATAGAAAAACTATCCCGGGATCTTTTGCTTGGATTAAATCACCAAGCTCATCAACTGCACGGCGGTTCCCAAGCCCCCGGCAGTTCCAAGCTAAGAGATTCATTGGCTTCGGCGGGGCTGGCAACCAGCCTCCACCGTTAAATTTGTAAAATTTGCATTCCCACTTCTCTTACACCCATCTTCTACTACCACCTCTGAATTTAATTCCTGATGGATTCTTTTCCTCAAAACTGTCCCATTTGTGTCCGTGGGCTTGGTCACTTCCTTCCTAGTTATAGATTTTGATTTCCTACCACCTCCGCCCCTGCTTGACCTTCTCTTTGTCTTATCTAATTGCTGGGAGACACCCATATGAAATGACATATTTGAATCATCCACCAAAGCCCAAGACTGATCCGCCCCACAAGATTCTGATTCAGGTCCACTTCCTTCTCCCATTCCCTTCCTAGTCTCAAATCTTGACAACTCGGCATCAATGTCATCCAATTGCTCTTGAAAATCCTGATCAGTATTCCTCCTCTGCATACCCACCTCAATAACAGGGAGTTCATTATCCACCATAATCCGAGCTACTAGCTGTGGGTTCAACGGACCAAAAGTAGCCATGCACAAGCTATGAACTTCACCCTCCTTCACACCTTCAACCACTAAAACTCCCTGCCCACCCTCAACATGAAAATCCTGGTTGTGAGCTTCGAAAACACTAGCTGAATCAGTGTCATTCTCCCTTTCGGTTTGCACATTCCTTCCCCCTCCTGGAGTTTTGACCGTGCTTTGATCACCAACCCCATTCCCCTCTTCCTCAAAACCTGCTACCCGAACCACTGTTTTCCTTGCAAGGTTAGGAGTAGTGGCTCTCAACCACGAGCCAAATTGTTGCTCTGTTTCTAACAAAGGACCCTTCCTCTTCGTCCAAATAGAACATTCCCTATCCATATGGGTCAACTTCCCACACCAATAACAGAGGTTTGGTAACCTCTCATATTTAAAACTCACCTAGCTCTCCTTGCCATTACCCAGAACAATTTTCCTTCCTCTGCATAGCGGCTTGGACACATCAATAGCCACTCTAAAACGCAGAAAGTTGCTGCCCTCAAACTTTTCCTCCTCCTGTATACTTTCATCCACCTTTCCAGCCACAGAAATAATATCTTTTGCTGCCTTCCAAGGGAGACCGAGAGGCACATCATGAATCTAAATCCACATATTTGTACGATCAAAGACAAGGTTTCTGATATCAGCATGCTTCTCCACCTCTTTTAGTGCCACAAGGTGTTTGTCAAAGGCCCAAGGCTCACCCAAAATAACGTGATCCACATTTGCCCTGTCCAAGAAAACAAAAAGAACTCTATGGTTCCCCATGTCCCGTACTTCAAAACCCTTCCTAGTCCTCCACAGCATCTTAAAGGTACATGCTATTGCCTCCATATTAAGAACTCGTCCAGTATAAAATCTTGCTGCTACAAAGAACTCACCCTCTTCCATGCTATCCTGCACCACAAAACTACTCCCTTCAGCATCCGAGAGTGAAAACCTTTCCCACATAACCGAGAGCTTGTCCATTCTTCCTGGGAGAAACGAGTTTTCCTACTCGCTAACACAATGGAAAAGAAGCAAAGCCTAATGTAAGAGTAGGCACTACAATTCTACTGACGGCTAGGGTTTTGGAACCGCCCTAGGTCAAAGAAACCTATCTAAACAAATGAACCTTGCGATAAAAGCAGTGACAAGATAATTAAGTATTAATGAATTTCATATTCTCAGTTATCATACAAAATTTCCCCTAAAAGAAAAAAAGTTATCGTACAAAATTCATCACTAAAAGGAAGTGTAAAAAACAAATTGGGGCACATATCAAGGAAAAAATTGGCAAATGCCCTTTTTGAGCAAAAATTGTAGCGTTTTGCCCCTTTTCCCAAACTAATTAGGGAAATGTCCCTCTTTTGTAACTCAATTTGAGATAAATTGAGTTAAAAAAAAAAATCTGGAGCCCTAAAGTGGCGTTTTAAGGAGCCTATAGTGATGTTTTAAGGGACTATAGTGGCATTTTGTAACTCGACCTCCATGAACTCGACCTATAACTCGAGTTCATGGAGGTCGAATTACAAAACGCCACTATAGGTCCTTAAAATGTCATTATAGGCTCCTTAAAAACGCCACTTTAGGGCCTAACTCGATTTATCTCAAATCGAGTTTAAAAAGAAGAACATTTCCCTAATTAGTTTGGAAAATTGGGCAAAACGCTACATAATTTGCGCGAAAAGGGCATTTGCCCATTTTCTCTATCAATAAATTTCATATTGTCAATTATAATGTAAACATGAAAGAAATTAAGTTATATATAATTAAGTATTAATGAATTTCACATTCTCAATTACTGTTCGTAATTCATCACTAAAAGGAAGTGTAAAAAAATATTGGAATACACAGTAAAGAATTTCATATTCTCAATTATATTGTAAAAATGAATTTTTTTTTTTTTTTTTTGGTTGCAAATAAACAAGAAAAAAATTGAGTTATTATATATAAACTAATTACAGGTAGAAGACACAAACTCAGGTCGCCCCCTACTCATTTTTTTTATTGTAAAAGAAATTGAGTAAAAGTTAAACTAAAAAACCATTAACTTCAGTTTCAACAAACATATGAATTATATTCCATAGAAAAAGGGGGACCAACCAATAAAGTTAGCGAAAGATAGAAAACTTTGGCTTGAATTAATAAAGTCAAACGATTTATTTTCCCTTAAACTAGTAGACGTAGTTTCCTCATAATCAAGTATGAGTTAAATATGTGATCATCAATAATCATTATATATATATATATATATATATAAATTACACCTTTTTTACACCGTAGATTTCTAAAAGATCTAACGGTTAAAAAAGGCACCATTAAATGTTATTGTTTTTCACTTTTGTCTCTCTCCTTATTTATTGTTTTTCATTCGATTAAAGGGCACTTCCCATTTTCAACAGCCCACTTTTCAAATGAGTCATTAAACTCTCTCCACCCAACCCACTTGATTTGGCCTTTTTTTTTTTTTTTTTTGATAAAGATAACAAAGGCACAAGGACAAATCCTTCCAAAAATCATAATACAATAATTCTACACAACTTTAACTTTAAATTTAAATCCTCACAATGCCAAATCACAAAGATGAGAAAAGACTTTATTAAAATTTTAGAGCAGAAACTAATTTCTAATTCTATATCTTATCACCATAGCGAGGCAACTTCCTAAAACATATATTGGTAGAACAATTGCACTCACCCACAGCCACAAGAATCTCTAGTAAAAAAACACTTCCAAATTAATAGCAATAAACCACACAACCACAACTACAACCACCCAGAAGAATGTGCTCTCTTAGTTTCAGTCAGCTCTAGACTGACTAGCTCGGGAAGAAAGGGTGATGCCAACAATGAGACTATAGAGAGCCAGTGCTTTGGCAAAAATAAGAATAAGAATCATTCCAACAAAAAGCTTTGGTTGTTGTGCATTGGCTCTGAAGTAGATTAGTATGGTTTCTAGGTTGTTGAAAATGGTGTGTTTAATCAAGTGAAAAATAATAAAACATTAAATAAGGAGAGAGCACGGGCGGCTCTACAGCCAGCCTAGGGGGTTCAAATGAACCCCCTGGCTTGGCCCAAATATATATATATATATATATATATAATTTTTATTTTTTATTTTTTTGACCCATAAAATAAAATTTTGAACACCCTGACTTCAAATTTGTTTAAACCCAATTGAAATAAACTTGAAATATGATCATATTAGTGTTATTTTCACAATATTTTTACAATAAAGGTTAAGTGACAAGTTGTAATTTATTTTTTATCTAAACCCATAACTGACATCACTTTTTTACATACTTCTAACAATTTGCCATCTGGATTTTATTACGTAAATGTTTTGTCAGTAGCACTACTCTTAAAATTGCTCCTCTGTTAAAAAATAAATAAACATTCTCTCTAAACTCTGGCTTACTTTACTATTGATGGTAGAATGAAACTCTTTTTTCCTGCACTTTTCTTCTTCATCAACAAAAAATTACACCACTTGTAAAATCAATTGATCTGTATTTAAATCTATGATCATTTTCTCATTCTCTCTTTCTCCCTTCTATATTTTCTTTATATCTAATAAAGTAGTTTGATAAGTGTTCTACAGTTTTTTGAATCCAAAAAGTCTTTTAGTACTTGTTCCAATTCCAAGAGAATAACCACACGTGTGGCTAAAAATCCATACACTCCAAAAGCAAAATCTTATATAAGTTACTATTTATTTTCCTTAGTTTAACGTTTATTTTCAGACCTACTCTTAGGTGTTTTACTACTCTTCTTTATCATATTTTTTTTTATTTAATTGATATTACATATGATTATAATAAATTATTATTAATTTGACAAATATTATGATTAGTTTTTTATTTATATGCATTCTATCGTTGTTTTCTGGCCGATCTTTAAAATATTAATAATATTTTTTTGACTATTTTACAATATAGTTGTATTGTATACTATTTAGAATACTATGTTAGATTATTGTATGTAATATGACAATTGTATATGCAATAAATAAATAAATAAATAATCATTTTATTTTTTACTCCCCCACAACAAAATCCTAGCTCAAGACACTTTTGACCCCCCTAAAAGAAAATCCTGGAGTCACTACTGGGAGAGAGAGAGAAAATTGTTGGTATTAATTAGGAATGAGGTAGAAAGTAATAGCATTTAATGATACTTTTTCAGCCATTAGAACTTTTAGAAATCTACAGTGTAAAAAAGTTGTAACTTTACAAGAGTTACACCAAGTGTAACTTGAACCCATCTCTCTCTCTCTCTCTCTCTCTCTCTCTCTCTCTCTCTCTCTATATATATATATATATATATATGTATATGTGTGTGTGTGTGTGTGTAAAGTTGAATTTATTTAACTATGTGTTGGCTTTATTCCGTGCCAAATTTGCTTGTAATTTAGCATTTAGAAACTTTGTATTTAGGTGGGAATAATGTAAGGGTTGTGTGTGAAAAAGTGTGAAGAATTGATCAAGTGTGTGCATCAAGAGGCTTCTCGCGACTGGAACTCGTGACTAACTTGACTCGCCAAAATGTGTCACATTTGTGGAGCATGCAGGAAGTTGAAGGGTCAAGACAGCTAGATCACTATAGGAAAAAAAGTACAGTTTGACCATTCTGTTATTTGGTGACTGGAACTCACGACTCATCCCAGTCGTGAGTTACTCGCCAATGCACCCTGTTTTGCAGAAAAATAACTTTTCATATTCCTTCTCATACCCTACTATAAATACCGTTATATCCATGAAATGTAAAGAGCTTCCAGAGAGAATTTTGAGAGATAAACCCTAGAGAACAACAAGATTGATTCATTCACAATCTTATACCTTTGATTCTCCAAATTTCTCTACTCTCACCCTCTCCATTGTCATACCCTTGAAAGGATCTTTAGCCAAATCCTTACCTCACCACATTTAGAGTAGTGAGAAGGTTCTTGGTGTTTGGGAAGCAGTTCAAGAGAGAACCAATTCATTTTGGTTGATGCAATGGGCTCATTGCGGGATCCGGTAAGTTAGAGAAGACAAGGTTAGGCTTAACCCTGTAGGAGCAAAAAGCTTGGAGGGCTTAGGTGCATCGGGTAGATTAGGCTTTGAGGGTTTATTGCTATTCATGTATCCCAACTGAGTTTCTAGTGGATCATGTAATTTCTTGGAGGGCGGCGAGGTTTATTGCTGAGTTCTTCGTTTTCCTCTTTAATAACACATGCCAGTGTTATCTTGTGTTTGCTTCTCTCTATCCCTTACTCTTTGCTTTTAATTACTACATGGCATAGAGTAGTTTGTTTATTTGGATATAACTTATATTTATCATTCCGCACATATATTGTTTGAATATAAGTTTGTGTTGGTATTTTTGAATTTGGGGGTTTAAACATTCATAAGTGTTTTACACACTTAGTGAGCTTTCAATATATATATATATATATATATATGTATATATATATATATTTATAACACCCTAACTTATACAACTAGAGTAATGTCTCTAATTGTATTGTGCTTTAAGCCTTTAAGATTTTTTTTTTTTTTTTTTTTTTGAGGAAAAGGTTAATCAATATTATTCAATGAAATGGAAAATCAGCAACAACAAAATAAAAAATTTTTGATGGAACATCCTCCATCCAGACTAATAAAGAAAAAGATAACCTAAATCTCTTGGCTAAAGCATGGGCTACAACGTTGCCCTGCCTCCTAGTATGGGAGTAGGAATGAGTTCTAAGAGTATATTAAGAATATATATTAATATTACACATGAAAAAAAATGATGAATTTGGATTTTGGTTTAATTTTTCATTTCTGAACATAAAAAAATAAAATAAAAATGGAGTTAAGTAAAGAAGACTTACATAGGAATTGGACTGCTAAATCTAATTTAGCAAAATATTATAAGCTAGCCCACATGTAATAACCTTTTTAGATCTTTCTTTTTCTCTTGTATCCAATTTCATGCTGGCAGCAAATTTTTCTTTTTAAAGAAGATAGACTACATGGAACAAAGCACCAAAAAAAAAAAAAAAAAAAAAACCACAACAAATTAAATCAACAAGAAAATATTGATGTCAACAACAGACAATGATACAAATATTTAGCTTGCTATATGTTGAGGTACAATTTTTTTCACTCATACCACATGCCCTAATCCTATTTAATCACATTTATTTATTTGCCAAAAATACAAAAATATCACCCATAAATTATTTTGAGCTTCCATGAATATTTCTCATCCCATTGGCCCATAAATATTTCCTATATTATCTTCTAAATTGGGTCACAATATAAACTATCACAAAAAACCCAAAAACTCATATCTTATCAAATTTTATTATCATTATTTCGCTAAGCCCAAAACTGGCCCTACAAGCCCAATGCACACGTCCCATTCTTTTTAAAACCCAAGGCAACTTATGCTTCTCAATATTTCAAAAATCCAATTCTCATTGAAAATATCAAAAGTTCAGTTTACGTTGGCACTATTAAAAACCCAAGTTAACTACTTGACACTATTTAGTAAAAAGTTTAAGGTTATCAATACTTAGCAAAATACTATATCATAAGTATTTTACTTAAAGTCTAATGATGAACAGTGCTTTAATTTCTTAAACCTATTACTATAATATTACAAGCCCATGGAATCTATCTTATAAAACCTATGGTAATTATTTATTTTATGTAACACTATTCATTTTTCCAAAACCCATGACAAACATATATTAAGCCCAAGAAGAATTATAAATTTGTGTTACTAATATAAAAGACCATGGAAAGTTATGATTATTTATCTTAAACCCATGACATTTATTTATTTCATACCTTACTATAAACCCATGGAATTTATATAAGAACCCATGGTCACTATTTATCTTATATCACAACATTCATAATATTTATTTCCAAAACTCATGAGCAATCAGTGATGGGTTAGTTGCCTTGTCACCAAAAGTTGTCAAGTCGATTCCGAGTTGGGCACAAATCGTACTCAAATCAACCCATGAACAACCCTAGTTCCTAAAATTTACTTCTAAAGTCAAATCTTAGCCGTGTCACTATCTTTAACCACACTTACCTAATCTTAACTACTTATCTATTATAATATATATATATATATATATATATATTAAAGGAGCGTCACTTTATCTTCAAGGGTTCACTTTATATATGTTTAATTTACCCTTCAAAATATTTGTGCACACTCTAACTTAAAATCTTGCACACTGAGATCAAATATCATCCCAGCCCAAAACCAAACAACAACACAAATCATAAATCTCTCTCTCTCTCTCTCTCTCTCTCTCTCTCTCTCTCTCTCTCTCTCTCTCTCTCTCTCTATAAATTTCATCTCATCTCCCTTTTCTATCTGACTATCTCGGTATTTCTGACTTTGAGAATACAAAGTGAGTGTTTTTAGTCTTGAGTGTCACTCTCTTTGTTATAAATTTATACTATATATGTTTGAGTCTATGTCTAATACTGATTGTGTAAATATATATATATATATATATTTTTTTTTTTTTTTTGTGTTGTTATAATGTTACTTGTGTGAATTTTTTTTTTTTTTTTTTTTTATGATATCTCACCCACTATAGGGCCCACCTCTAAGTGGGATGGAGGGAGTATATTCCCAGAGTAACCAATAATTATCTTATGTATTGATATGACGTTGGGATCAATGGACGGTTTAGATTAGGTCATATTTCTTTTACTCCTTTGCTCTTGGCTGCACATCTAATTTGAATATGATTCAACAATGCATTAATATGTGTCTGTTTAAGAATGGTTTATTTAACTGTTTTGTTGAAATTTTTTTATTAAAAGTATATTTAAAGTATTTTTGTACTTTGAAAAAAGTGAAACAAAAAAATTAAGAAAATTTGAGAAAAACAAAAAAAGATTTTAAAAAGTTATATATAAAAGTTAAAAGTTAAAAGCTAAAAGCTATGCTTATAAGCTCTAGTCAAACAGAAATTCTATATTTATTTCCCTTTAATTTAATATCTCTTGTATAAGGACAATCAATATATTAAATATCTTTTCTAATTTATTTTCAAAATAATGATAATTAAATTGTTTTAATAGAAAAATGAATAAATAACTTAAATTTCTACGTTAAAAAAACGCGTAGAGGCTAATGAGAGGTTCCATTAACACGACAAATATGTCAAGAAAAATGAAGTAAAAACATTGAAGATATTAGCTAGGTGAAGGGAAAGTGCTAAGGAGTCAAGTCGTCAACTTACTTCATAGCTAAATAATAATAAAACTTAAATAAATATTTATTCATTTAAAAAAAAAAAATCAAAACTAGTAAATACAAATGCTCTTAGCAATGAATCAGCAATACTTATTCATTTAGGTGAAGTGAAAGTGCTATGGACTATGGAGTAGACTTCATGGTTAAAAAACAAAAAACACTTCAAAGATTCTGAAAATATGCTGTAGAATCCATCGTGAATATAGCAATAATTTGTGTTGACGTAGGGACGATGGTGAGGTCAGATATATATCACATTTTTAACTCTTTTTCTCTTGGCCACACATTTGATTCAACCACATGAAGTTTCTCTGTGGTTGGATACTATGGGAGGGAGCACGTAAACCCCATTAAATTTCCAGTTTTCACACTCTTTTGAGCTCTTGACTCTTGACAAAACTGAGTGCTGGAATACATAGTGTTACTGTTTTGTGATTTAGTGACACGTTAACATGTAATAAGTAATCCAATTTGTTTAGTTTATTTCTTGTCACGTTAATTTGTGATACTACGTCAGTTTGTAAAATTTAATAATATCTTTAGCATTTTTTAGTTATAATTAAAGTGTTACTACATTTATGATTACAATTTTTCTTTTATTGATTAGTGTTTATTGGATAGAATTCTAATAAACATTTTTCACGTTTATCGGATAAAATTCGATTTTATGCATTTAATATTCCAGCTCAAATGTGATGATATTTTCATGCGTACATGTTTTAGGAACCAATAAAACATGAAATTAAATTGTCAATTAAGTGACTCTATGTATTAATTACTATAATGATTATTGGTTACTCATATATGATTAGTTATACTATTCTAATTTTTTGTATTTCATAAAAAAAATATATTATTCGCATATAATCACTCACTCAATGTATTAAATTTGCCTTTATTATATATAATTTATATATAATTCTTGATTAAGTTGTACATACAGCCATGTTTAGCCTCCTGTAGAATATTTCTAAAAATAATTTTAATCAAGTTTTGAAATTTTAAAAGAGAAAAACCTTAGGACATGTTTCATAACTATTTTTGTTTTTTCTCCAAATTTTTTTTTATGAATACATATTTAAAAAATAATAATTTTCTTGTGTTTTCAAAATCAAGAACATGTTGATTCTCAACCAAAAAAAAAAAAGAATCAAGAGCATGTTTAGTTTTCTTGTGTTCTATATTAACACCACAAATATGTCAAGAAAAGTTATGTAAAAGCATTGAAGCTAGTAGCTAGGTGAAGGGAAAGTGCTCTGGAGTCAAGTCGTCCACTCACTTTATGGATAAAAAAAAAAATTAAATTAAATCAATATTTATTCATTTAAAAAAAAATCAAAACTAGTAAATATTAGTATTATACATGCATGGACATCCGCAATTCCGCATGAGAAGACAAAAAGATACGGATTCCACTAACACCACAATTGATGAATTGAAGCTAGCTAGGTGAAGTGAAGGTGCATACAATGAAGTCAACTTAGAGGTCGTTTGTTTCTCAAAAAAAAAAAAAAAAACTTAGAGGTCGTTTGGTGGTGAAATTTTCAGTTTATTCGTAATTTTATCTTATTTTTACTATTATTTATAAGTTTTACTACATATTTTTATATTATTTATAGGTCTCATCATATTATTGGACTTATTTTTAAACTTTTTTTTCTATATTCTTTTTTTTAAAAAATTCAATTTTTATTAAATAAGTTGTTCCCAATAAACGTTAAAAAACAAAAAACATCATGGCTGAAGGCTACGGCATAATATACAAGTCTTTCGATATGAAAAAACAAATGCTTTTTGGGTTATTTATTTCAAAGATTCTGACACTGAAAACGCTATATGAGTGGGGTTGGCTGGTGGAATCCGTGAAGGTAGCAATAGTTTGTATTTTAATATGACGTTGGGATGGTGAAGTGGGCATTTGAATGTGACGAAGTTTCTCTGTTGTTTCCCTTTAAACTTCCCAGTTTTCACACTCTCAGTCGGGAAAAAAAAAAAACACGCTTAACACCAATTTTCAAAAGCAAACAGTTGCAGATAATGATAAGTTGCAGCCAACAAGAGACAATGCTAAGTCAGCAAACTCAAACTCAAAGACTAACGCTACGTTTGGAAATAGAAGAAGGGAAGAGAAAAGAAGAGAAAAGTAAGAAAGGGACATCATTTCTTTTGTTTGGTTGTGCAATAGAAGATAAGAGTGAATGAGGTGGAGTAATGATATTTCCGTGAGGCCCATTGTTTTGGTATCAGCCCAATTTGGGCAGAATGGAAAGAAGAGAGAATTAATTACATGAGGTCCACCACTTAACATTTTTAAGAAATTACAAGTATTCTAATATGAACAAAGTTTAACTACAAAATTTATTGTGGTTTTAGGTTATAACCTTACTCAATATATTTTTATTGGAGATGAATTTTGACAAATCCACCATTGGATTACATCTTCTTCTTATATCCTCCATTCTTGCAAAATTTTTAGAAAACTAAAGAACAATAGTTACGTCATCAATAAATTGTTTAAATTGCAAATTTTTATAGTTTAAAATTATGCATAAAATATAAGCGTATAGATCATATGATAAAAAATATCCGATTGACTCAAAATTGATGTATGTATTAAGAGTGTAAAGAATATGCAATTCAACGGTTAGATTTTCAAAATATATAGTAATGTTTATTTTATTAAGTAAGGTTGTAGCTTAGCTAAACTTTGTTCTTCTAATATATGAATTTTCTTATCATTAATAAGGGCACAAAGATAAAAGCACGCATTTTTCTTTTCACTTCTCTTTGCAAACAAACAAGGGAAAGATAAAACTCTCACATTTTTTTTCTCTTTCCTATATCCAAAGTCCAAACACATCAAAGGGAATTATTTTCTTTTCTTTTTTCTCTCTCTTTCTCTTTCCTTCATCTTTTCCTTTCTTTTCCTTTCCATAGCTACAACCAAACACTGTGTAAGATTATGTTTGGTTGAGTAGAAGGGGAGGGAAGGAAAGAGAAAGGAAAAAGGGGAAGGGAGAGGAAAAAGAGTGGGAAAAGCAATTAAAGTACTTCCTAACCACCCCTGACGAAAAAGCACTTACCAAATAGGGGGGAAGGAAAAAAGATGTAATGTATTTTACACTTATATCCTTTTAAATTATAAATTAATAAGGATATAAATGTCATTTCACAAAAAATAAAATAAAATTCAAGGCCTATTTTAGGAGAGGAAAAATAATGGATTCCACAAAACCCTTTTCCCTTTCATTCATCCTTCTTCTTGTTTTTCTTTCTAACCAAACAAAGGAACATCATTCCTTTCTCTCTCTATCTCTTTTTTTTTCTTTCTCGAAGCTAAATTCTAGAAAATAATGTTAATTAATGTTGATATATATATATATATATATATTGTATTATTGTTGTTTAAATTTAAATTTTTGTATAATAATTAAACAAACGAGTAAATTGCCCGTGCGATACATAGATTATTTTGTGATATTTTATGTAAGAAGATTTTAGAGAATGTTGCACATATATTATAAAGAAAAAGTAAATTAAATTATAGTAAAGAAACATATACATTTTGAGATATTAAACATTAGTTTAGTAGTTTCATTGAAAAAAAAGTAACAAGACTATGAAAATCAACTAATTGTTGTTGTGTTCACAGATTGCATACAATGAAATGAAAGCATGCCCAACTCTCTTACCTTCTTCTACTCATTAATAGTGCGATATTAAGACATGGTGTGGACAAGTGCGTATGCATGTGTCTCATAGATAATTTAAAACCATGGTAGAATATGACTTTACATTGCGTACCAAATATTTTTTCTACTTATATACCTAAAACAAAAATTATCCAACCAAATTACCTAAACTTACATCATATTTAAGCCCCTAATTTAAAAAAAAAAAATATATATATATATATATATATATCCATAGGGGTTTCGGCAGCTTGATAGTAGTGGGTGGCTACTATGACGAAGGTGGCGGTTAATAATCCTTAATTTTTTTTTTTTTTTAATACTAATATAGTGGCTCAAGCAATCAATAAGATAACAGTAAAAATAAGTTAATGTGAACTTTTAAATAACAGTAACAAAAACTTAATCAAAAAAGTAAAAAAATACTAAATGCAAAATTAAAACTTTAGATGATAAGACCTCATTCACTCTCACATGAATTCTCTGGTTTTATATTGATTTGTAATTTGAATTTACCGTGGAGTACATATAAAACAGCCTTAACCATTCTTTTGGAATCTCACTCAATTACGTGGAAGTTTCTCATCAATTATTACTTCTCAGTTTCCACACTAGACTTAAGTCAGTCAATCTCTCTCAGATAAGGTCATTGGAGTTTCAAAATTAAAAAACTTTAAGACTTGAAAGACACGCTCAAGAATAGTGAGACGCAGCTGGTTTATAAAAGGGGACCTAATAGAGAGAATCATTCGTAGAGTGCAAGCAGTGTTAAGAAAGAAAAAAAAAAATTAGTGCCTTGGTCAGAGCGGTGGTCTCTTGTTGTGTTCCTTGTTTCACAGAGTTTCTAGTGAGGTATTATTGTATTTTTCAAATTTATTGTGAACTTAATAAGTTTTGAACATATACTTGGCCATTGCATTCTCTATTTTATTATAGTATATAGATTGGTCCCTCTATGTTAGAGGGGTTTTCACGAAATGAGTTCTTGTGTGATTAATTTTCCTGGTGCTCATATGCTTTTTTTTTTTTTTTTTTTTGCTTAAGGTTATATTTAAATTTATTAACACATAGATAGTGATATCATCCTTGTGAAGTGACTCAAAACTTTCATAGACAAACCAAGAAATATATACTTGGTGTCCAAACTTCTATATTGCAGCCCTCAAGGCGTAAAAAAGTGTATCCTTAACTACATCGTTTTCATTTTTACAGGATTTGGACGAGAGGTAGTGATTGACCCTCAATTTTCAAACCATGTTAACTTTCATGGAGATGCTTACATCTTTGATCACAGCTGCTGGTGTGATTGTACTATGTCCCCTAGTAAAAGGACTCGTACCTTCCTCATTCCTCAATAATCTCTTCTCCATCTATGAAGAATATTTTTGTACGCCTAAAATCACTCTCTTCTTTCGCACGGACTGTGGTCTCAGTGACAATCAAATGTATGATGTTGCCTCAACCTACCTCCGTGCCAAGATTGTTGATTCATCAAAATGTCTCAATGTTGGCAAAACCGTTAGGCAAGAGAGGCCAACCTTTGATATAGTCCCGGGTGCAGAGGTTATTGATTCCTTTCAAGGCATTAAAGGGCTCAAATGGAAGTTACATGCAGAAAAAGGATTTGATGGCCGTGAATGTCGTAGATATTTTACGCTTTCCTTTGATAAGAAACTCAAAGAGGTTGTGCTAGAGTCTTATTTAGCTGAAGTAATATCTCGTTCTAAGGCTATACGAGAAGCAGAAAGGGTGTTAAAGCTTTATAGCCGTGATTTCGTCTATGGAACACCTGGTCGTGAATGGAGTTCTATTACTCTTGAACACCCAACCACATTTGAGAAGTTGGCAATGGACCCAGAGCAGAAGAGGATGCTCAAGGATGATCTGGACAAGTTTATTAGTAGAAAGGAGTGGTATAAGAAAGTTGGCAAGGCATGGAAGCGAGGGTATTTGCTTTACGGGCCTCCGGGTACTGGTAAATCAAGCTTGATTGCTGCCATGGCTAATTACCTCAAGTTTGATGTCTATGATTTGGACCTTACAAGCATACGCTCAGATTCAGCGTTGAGAAGGATATTTCTTTCCACATCTAATCGTTCAATAATGGTAATTGAGGATATTGATTGTGCAAAGTTGGAAGATCGAGACAAAGAGGAAGCGTCTGATCAGCTGATTCTGAAAAAGCCTAAGGTTAACTTTCTTTATTCTCATAAAAACTAGTATGGTGGTAATTAGATTATTATATATCTTTAGACAGTTTCGTGTGATTCTTAGATAGATTCGATCTGCTAAAAATGTGTTGTGTTGTATGCTGATGTTTATTACATTAAAATAGATTATAAGTGAAGCAAATATCCTCGCTTTCAATTAATATAAACTTATTTTTAATAGGAAAGAATGTTATAATTAAAATTTTTCCCAATCATTTGACTAGTTCTTTTATATTATAGTGCAAATATATAGATATAGTACTTTCCTTTCGACAATATCTCTATCTAGCTATATATAATTGAATGCGGTTCATTTAATTTTGTCAATATAGCTATCAGTTTTAGGATCTATGATTCATATTTTTCAATGACTCAAGCGTGTGTGCCAGTTTTTGTTTTTTGTGGATATAATTTTTATTTATGAGATAGTTAGCTTAATGGTGTCGGTTTGGAAATTTTTTATTTAGTTTTTTTGCTGAAATTTTTTTTATAAAAGTTTATTAAAATATACTTGTACCTTAAAAAAAAAAGATTTTAATATGAGAAAAAATAGAAAATTTTTTTTTAAAAAAAACTGTACATAAAAGTTAAAACTTAAAACTTAAAAATGATGCCAAACTCTCCCGTCTAATTAGTTTCTACCATAGCAGAAGATTTTTCCTGCCTATACTATTGGGTTTGAGTTAAAGAATCAACAGTTTCCCCACAAGGGGGGAATAAGGTTGCATACCAAAATCATCTTTCCTAGAACCCACAGGAATTTGGAGTTTTGTTTGTTGAGCACAACTTCCACTGAACACATATGTCATGATTCTGTATGTCAACAACTATTACCAGTACTATCACACTAGCTAATGCAAATGACTTTATCTTATGATTTCATTATAACAATACTTACGATCATGTTATTTTTTTAGTTCACATTATCCGGTTTATTGAACTTCATTGATGGAGTATGGTCAAGCTGTGGAGAAGAGCGAATTATTGTGTTCACCACCAATCATAAGGAGAAGCTTGAGAAGCTTGATCCCGCTTTGTTGCGCCCAGGCCGCATGGACGTGCATGTGCACTTGTCTTATTTAACCATGGATGGGTTCAAGCAGTTGGTTTCTAACTATCTTGGTATCAATGGTGACCACCAACTCTTTGAAGTGATTGAGGCATTGCTGAAGAATAAACAAGTTACTCCAGCTGAAATTGCTGAGGAACTTTTGAAGAGTGAAGATCCCAATGTTGCTCTTCGAGGAGTTGTCGAATTTCTCGAGCAAAAGTAACTAGAGAATGGAATCATCGATCATTTGATGGGTTTATTATGTATCTCTTTATCATGGGTGTAGTACTTTTGTATTTTGTGTGACTCTCTATCATGTAATAATATAATCTCTGTTTGTGATGAATAAATGTATGTATGTTCGAAATTGGATGAATATGCTTAAGAATGTATTCAAACTTCAAAATTCAAACTAGTAATAATTTTTATTTTTAAATAAAATAAAATTTCTCACATGAAAATTTTATAAAATTAATAAAAACAATTTAAAAAAAAAAATAAGAGAGGAGTCACATGTAATTAAAAAATGCCACTTATTTTTCAAACAATTTTTTTTTTTTTTTGGAACCACAAACAAATATTTGATTAAAGCATGCATATTTCAAAATAGTTTCAAAATAAACCTATTCCAAAAATCCAAATGCCAAAATTTTAAGTTACTTTACAAATATTTATCCGTTTCCCGGGGCAGTGGCGGAGCCACTTGATGACCAAGGGGGGCCTAGGCCCCCCCAAAATTTTTGAAAAAAATAATTTTTTTAAAAAATATCTTAAAAATTTTGTAAATTTTTAAATAACCTTATCATTTTGGCTCCTCATACCTGATAATATACATATATATTTAAGAAAGTCTAAAAATAAACTTAATTTTCATTTAAATAAAATACAATTCATAAATACATATGTCAACAAATTACAATAATTAAACATTCATCATTTTTAAAATGAATACATAAGTATTTTAACAATTATCTCAACAAATAAAAGGGAAAAATTGAGTTATGAAGTATTATATATTACTATTTTACATTTCACACACATACATAAAAATTTATATATGGCCCCCCAAAAATAAATTCCTAGCTCCGCCACTGTCCCGGGGCCTTTTCATTTAAAGAAAACTTTTCAAAAACTCATGAGATATTTTTTTGAAAAATGTTCATAAAATCAATGGTCTTTTCTTTGAATTTTTTTTCCCAAGAAAATCATGGCATATTTGTTCTTTGAAAACAAAATTACTTTTCCAAAATTCCTTGCAACTTTTCACCTCTTTTTTTTTTTTCCTTTTCGAAGGGAACTTTTCACCTCTTTGAAAATAAATTTCCTTATTCAAAATAAACTTTCTTGTTTTTCAAAATAACCATGGAATTTCCTCTTTTCAGAAATGGAACAATTTTTGAGTGAGTTTGGCAACAAATTATAAGTTAGCTTTTTGCTTAAATTATTTACCATTTACGGGTCTTACACTACTTTTTGTATTAGCTTCATTCCAAATATGTTTCATCTTTTTTATAAAAAAAAAAAAAAAAAAAAAAAAAAAAAAAAAAAAAGCTTTTTTTTTTTCTTTTTTGGTCTCACATTAATTATACAAATAAGCTACCGAAAATAAGTAATTCTTAAATGGACAAAAAAGCAAAAATAATATTTTCCTAAAATACTGAAAGGATATTTAAAATGTTTTCATCAAATGCCAAACATTTAAGTAACCTTCAAATAGTGAATTATAGTAACGTATTCAAAATAAGGTAATATCAAAAGATGAGTGTTCTGAGGGTGTCTAAAACTTGCTCCACATGTAACTGAGCTTTCGAGAGTCTATGTCTTCTAGGTCAAGACATTTTTTTATATTCCATTTTAGCTTTATAAGCCCTTAGGTTTTTCTTTGCTAAATTAGGTAAAAAGATTAAACTTAGAGGTGACCAGTTACAACTTAGAAAGTCAATTAATTGGTGGCAACTCCTTAAAATGAATAAGAAATGAACGGCACACTCATGCACACATATCACCCCAAATGTCACGCACAAGTCATTATATAAATATGTCACCAAGACCTCAATCTGTGGATGTCAAGGCTTAAATCCGGTGTTGACATAATGTTTAAGAATTTGGTTACCATGTGATTTATATTCGTCATACTTTTTTTTTTTTTTTTTTTATGGGAATATTTGTCATACTTTGATCATTTTATAAGAATTATAAGTGAAATTTTGACCATGAAAAGTTGCAGCACAACTTATTCAAATGTTTTTTAAAAAAAAACCACTTAATATTCAAATGAGTGGCATTTAATTATTGTACATATTAGTTTTAATTATATGTATATGTGTATAGACATACGTATAAATTGTGTGCATTGTGTGTGGGGCCAGAGAACTTATAACCCGGCCCACTTTCCACTAGGACCCAGGGCCCGTGCCGAGGAGAGTAGTTGCCGAGAACAAGTGGTGAAAGACCAAATAGCCTAGAGATGCAGCCAAGGATGACCCTGTCCTCGGCATCCCAAGACTTCAGAGGGAAGAGCGACATGTCGTCAAAGGTGGCCTCCAAAATGCCCCCAGAAGAAGAGGCGAGTAGAATGGGACTCACATGGGGATACGGAGTGGGGGTAGTTCAAGGTAAATACGTCACCTCCGTATTGAATGCGCCCACAAACGTCCTAGCCATATTAATGAGAAAAGACTCCTGAACAGTGTGGTTTCGGTTATTGCAACTAACAGAAAGTAGGGGGAGGCGACTGATGGGACAGGTATTTGAATAGGTACCTTCTTGATCAACAGATGGAGGGTCAGGATCAACCGAGAATGGCTATATAATGTGAAGACTTATGCGCCAAAAGAGGAGAGACAAGTCGTCCCCCAGACCATGGAATCTTAAAAAATGAGAATAATAAGAACATGAAGCTCCTCGGACAAGGTCTAGGGACCGGAGCCACTCAGGACGTACCGGAAAAGATTATTATTAAACACGTCAGGTTCATCCTTGTGCAAATCGCTATGGAAACCATGATTAACTACCGTCTGGTGACCACGGCCTAGCCTTTCAAGTCCACGCTCTACAAATTATATTATTTGGGACCTTAACGTGCGAACCCAATATCATTTTGGGGTTGTTACAAATTGAGTCCTAACAATTGGCGCCGTCTGTGGGAAAGGCTTGTGCGTTGGCACAAACGGTGGATCGAGAAAGTCCCTCCATCACTTCCAGCAGCCCGTCGTAGTGCCCTAACATAAAGTTCCATTAGGGGCTATACTTTTCCATTAGGGGTTACGCTTCGAAGCGTCAGTAGCGCGAATGGTTCTAGGGGCTTAGCCAAGGGGCTAATCTCCCCAAACCAATGTCCCACGCCTTGGCCGAGGGGCTAATCCCCCCAACTACTTAAAGAAAATCTAAGTTTTGGACAGGACCAAGGTATTGCATGGTCCTCGGACTCGAACCTATGGGGAAACCAACTACTTAAAGAAAATCTAAATTTTGGACAGAACCAAGGTATTGTATGGTCCTCGGACTCAAACCTATGGGGAAACCAACTACTTAAAGAAATTCTAAGTTTTGAACAGAACCAAGGTATTGTATGATCCTCGGACTCAAACCTATAGGGAAACCAACTACTTAAAGAAAATCTAAGTTTTGGACAGAATCAAGGTATTGTATGGTCTTCGGATTCAAACCTATGAGGAAACCAACTACTTAAAGAAATTCTAAGTTTTGGACAGAACCAAGGTATTGTATGGTTCTCGGACTCAAACCTATGGGGAAACCAACTACTTAAAGAAATTCTAAGTTTTAGACAGAATCAAGGTGTTGTATGGTCCTCGGACTTAAACCTATGGGGAAATCAACTACTTAAAGGAAATCTAGATACCAGGCTCGGCCTAAACAATACATATGACATCTCGGATGATGCCTATATCTCGCCAGAAGTATGTTCAGACACAAGTTCAACGCCCTATGGGCTCGGATAAGTTAGAATTCCGGGATATGATCCCAAATATGTCATATGCACAACCATTCATACGTGTTAAGATATCTAGTTCAAAAATCAAGAGATTTGCAACAATAGTAAGTATCAGCAAGGGCAACTAGCATGTAATTTAAAGGAAAACGGAAGAAAAGAATTTTATATATGTGGTCAATAAGTTCAACTGCAAGCAAACTATAAAGTTTTCAAAACAAAAGGGAAACTAGTTAAATAATTAAACTAGAAACAAATACAAAGGTTGGCCAGGGCTTTTTACTTCTTCGATTTCGTTTGAGCCACATCTTGGGAAGGTTGATCGGGATTAGCCTCGGAGCCCTGGGAAACATCCCCTTCTTGGGAAGGCTTGGCAGGATCAGCCTCGGTGCCCTAGGGGACATCAGTAAGAGGAATGGCCTGAAGGGGCTGAACCAAGATGGCTGGCTTCTCGGCACAAGAGATCTGGGCACTGACTGTAGACGGGGCGACCTCCTGAGGCATCTCGGGATTCAGGCCTCCAGATGCTTCTATCGCAGCATGGGGCTCTCCTCCTTCAGTCGACTCGCCAAGAGGGACGATGATCTGTGCAGCTTCTAATTGAGCAGCCCCTGCCTCGTGTAGATCGCTCATAGCTTCGAAGCTGGCGGAGGCGGTCTCACAGAGGGCTGGAGGATAAAATATGCTCTCCACCTTCCACAAGTCGGACAAAGCTTCCACCCCAGCTCGATTGAGGGCCTCTTCCCAAACCTAGGAGCAGTATAGCCTGCATACTCCCGAGATTTGAGCTTTAAGGGAGGCCTGGGTTTCAGTTACTCCCGTCTCATAACCCTCCTCCTTGGCCTTGTCCCTAGCAGCTTCGGCCTCGTTTCTGACAAACTCAGCCTTCTGCTTGGCCCTCACGGCTCTGTCCTGGGTAAACTCCGCCACGCCCTTAGCATTGTCTGTCATGATCAGTTTCTTCTTCAAATCACTAATCTGCTCCTTGGCTATCTGCAATTGATCATTGGCATCGAGTAGGCGCTTTGTCTGTTCCTCGGCCTGTTTTTGGGCACCCGTCAAACCTGCCAAGGCACTATCCCTGTCTCGGGTAGCCTCCCTTAAATCCTCCCTAACCTTCGCTAGGTCAGCCTTGGAAGCTTTGAGGGTCCGCGCAGCATCTATGCGTTTGGTGCGTTCAACCTCGGCGGCATTACTCTACTCCTTAACTTCTTCCTCCATCCTATAGGTGGCTTGGATAGCTTGCCAATTGAGACAAGTATATCGTGAATGAAAATCTGGGAACAAGAATTGATAGAGTCTCAGGTTTTAAGAGTCTTACCATACCCAAGTACTTGTTCGCGCTGAGGAAAACCTCCTGCATCCTCATATTCTTCAACTCCTCCACATCAGTAGGAAGCAGCATGGTCCTCCCTAACGCGTCGGCCACATAACCGCCTTCGCCATCTCCAAGGTTCCTCATAGATGCGTTCTCCAGCAATGGCTCCCCGTGGAGCATCAGGGCGGGAAGCCAAGCACTCGGTGCAAATTGGGCTTCGATCCCTTTCCCCTTGCTTTGGGCAGATTGGGTTTCGATCCCTTTCCCCTTACTTTGGTGCCCGATTTTTAACTGTTTTTGAGCTTACGAGGTTTCATCCCTCTCCTGAGAGGATTGAGATTTTCCCCCATCCATGGGTTCCTTCCCCTTGGGACTCCGCTTTCTCTTTGTGTCAGCAGACTCCGGCCGAGAAGGCAGAGCTGGTTGAGGAGGAGCAGGAAGTTTGGGGTGGGGAGATTGTGGCTGTGGCTTGGTAGACGAGGACCTAGTCTGGACGGGCTGAGGCTGAGGCAGGGGAGTTGGAACATTGGATTGCAGTTTTTCCTGTGCACCCTTCCCCGGTTGACCCTCGATGAGGTCGAATAGGCTGGTTGGGGGCTTTCTCTTAAGACCTATCTCGGCTCGGGAGGATGTTCCCACTGACAACAGTTCTGCTTTGGACAGGTCTAGGTCACCTAGATCACCAGAAGGATCCTCGGATGGGTCGGCTTGATCAAATGCCCCAAATCCCTCCTCGGACTGACCCAACTCGCCTTCGTCCTCCGCTGCTTGATGAGATGGGGAGGAGTCCACCAATGGGATGCCCTCTGGGATAGGAGATCCTTCGGAGATTAAAAATCCTTGTTCGACTACGGTAATTTTTGGAAGCCGAGGATGGTTAGCATTGATCACGTGCCTTGGGTCGGTAAATGACTTTTGAAGGGGAGCGTACCCTAAGATTTTGTGAGCGGCTCTAACTTGATCGTCCTCGTCATTTACAAAAACTGCCACCTGAAGATCTCCAGGTCCACCCGGTTAACTAGGTGAAAGTGTCAGTGAAAGGCGTTTGGATCTACAAAAAAAGACATGCACCTGGTTAGTAACCGAACCACATCAAATTAAAATGGCGCAAATGATCGGCACCCTTCCATTCTCTATACCCCACCTGGTTCTCCCTCCACCATTGGACATGGAAGGCCATCATGCCATTCACCGGATGCAATAGGGAAGTCCTTATTTAACCCCTTGTTGGAATCGGGGAGGCATTGGATTAGTCGAACCCTCTCATCTCTCGTCTTCATGTAATAGGATTTTCCCTTCAAATTTTGGAGATTGTAGCACCAATTCACATCATGGTGGGTCAATCTTAGCCCCATCTTTTCATTTAAGGCATCCACACAACCCAGAATCCTAAACATGTTGGCGGCGCACTGAGTGGGAGCTAATCGGAAATGCCTAAGGTAACCCTTCATTACCGGCCCCATGGGGATTCTCATACCCCCCTCTACAAAGGCGAGAATAGGAATTACCACCTCGCCCGTCCTTCTCAGAAGATGCCACTCCCCCATTTTACAGTGCCTCGAACTCACGTTGGGTGGAATCCTATAATCGGCGATGAACTTTTCCATCGCCTCTTCAGTATCAACCAATTTCCTCAGTCTCAATTTAACCATCTCTAAGAGTTACTAAACAAACTCAACCAATTACAGAAGAAGGAGAGGAACAAGAGAAAAATAAACCCAGAAAAGAAAAAGCACGAGTTAGTGAAGGCAGAAAACTTACAGAAAAGAGGAAAGGTGCCTCGGACAGGCTTTTTGTGCTGGAGATAAACTTGAAATTGGATGAAAGTTTGGATGAACCCAGGGTATATGCGCTAGAACTCTTAAGTGCAAAAGTGAAGAGACAATTCAATTCCAAATATCATTTATACCTCTCATCGAAAGTAACTGCACGAATTTTCCCGCCCATAAAGGCAAGGAAATCTCCACCGTTAGATCACCATCGCGTCGTTGAACGTGGGAAGCACAGAGCCGCCCGCATTTAATAAGGACACGTTTCACCTTCCAATGGTTCCAGGAACGTGTCTCGGGCAAACGAAGAGTCTTGGGAATCGATAGGTGACAAGGATTGACAAGCATTGACAGAGGCCTGATGTCATCAAAACCCTTCTATCCGGACTAGGATCCGGACAGCAGGATTTTGAGGGACTATTATGGGGCCAGAGAACTTATGACCCGGCCCACTTTCCACTAGGACCCAGGGCTCGTGCCAAGGAGAGTAGTTGCCGAGGACAAGTGGTGAAAGACCAAATCGCCTAGAGATGCAGCCGATGATGACCCTGTCCTCGGCATTCCAAGACTTCAAAGGGAAGAGCGACATGTCGTCAAAGGTGGCCTCCAAAATGCCCCGAGAAGAAGAGGCGAGTAGAATTGGACTCACATGGGGATACGGAGTGGGGGTGGTTTAAGGTAAATACGTCACTTCCGTATTGAATGCGCCCACAAACGTCCTAGCCATATTAATGAGAAAAGACTCCTGAACAGTGTGGCTTCGGTTATTGCAACTAACAAAAAGCAGGGGGAGGCGGCTGATGGGACAGGTATTTGAATAGGTACCTGCATGATCAACAAATGGAGGGTCAGGATCAACCGAGAATGGCTATATAATGTGAAGACTTATGCACCAAAAGAGGAGAGACAAGTCGTCTCCCAGACCATGGAATCTTAAAAAAGGAGAATAATAAGAACATGAAGCTCCTCGGACGAGGTCTAGGGACCGGAGCCACTCAGGACGTACCGGAAAAGATTATTATTAAACACGTCAGGTTCATCCTTGTGCAAATCGCTATGGAAATCATGATTAACTACCGTCCGGTGACCAAGGCCTAGCCTTTCAAGTCCACGCTCTACAAATTATATTATTTGGGCCCTTAACGTGCGAACCCAATATCATTTTGGGGTTGTTACAAATTGAGTCCTTACAATTGGCGCCGTCTGTGGGAAAGGCTTGTACGTTGGTACAAGCGGTGGATCGAGAAAGTCCCTCCATCACTTCCAGCAGCCCGTCGTAGTGCCCTAACATAAAGTTCCATTAGGGGCTACGCTTCTCCATTAGGGGCTACGCTTCGAAGCGTCAGTAGCGCGGATGGTTCTAGGGGCTTGGCCGAGGGGCTAATCTCCCAAAACCAATGTCCCACGCCTTGGCCGAGGGGCTAATCCCCCCAACTACTTAAAGAAAATCTAAGTTTTGGACAGGACCAAGGTATTGCATGGTCCTCGAACTCGAACCTATAGGGAAACCAACTACTTAAAGAAAATCTAAGTTTTGGACAAAACCAAGGTATTGTATGGTCCTCGGATTCAAACCTATGGGGAAGCCAACTACTTAAAGAAATTCTAAGTTTTGAACATAACCAAGGTATTGTATGGTCCTCGGACTCAAACTTATGGGGAAACCAATTACTTAAAGAAATTCTAAGTTTTGGGCAGAACCAAGGTATTGCATGGTCCTCGGACTCAAACTTATGGGGAAACCAACTACTTAAAGAAAATCTAAGTTTTGGACAGAACCAAGGTCTTGTATAGTCCTCGGACTCAAACCTATGGGGAAACCAACTACTTAAAGAAATTCTAAGTTTTGGACAGAACCAAGGTATTGTATGGTCCTTGGACTCAAACCTATGGGGAAACCAACTACTTAAAGAAATTCTAAGTTTTGGACAGAACCAAGGTGTTGTATGGTCCTCGGACTTAAACCTGTGGGTAAACCAACTACTTAAAGGAAATCTAGATACCAGGCTCGGCCTAAACAATACATATGACATCTCGGATGATGCCTATATCTTGCCAGAAGTATGTCCAGACACAAGTTCAACGCCCTATGGGCTCGGATAAGTTAGAATTCCGGGATATGATCCCAAATATGTCATATGCACAACCATTCATACGTGTTAAGATATCTAGTTCAAAAATCAAGAGATTCGCAACAATAGTAAGTATCAGCAAAGGCAACTAGCATGTAATTTAAAGGAAAACGGAAGAAAAGAATTTTATATATGTGGTCAATAAGTTCAACTGCAAGCAAACTATAAAGTTTTCAAAACAAAAGGGAAACTAGTTAAATAATTAAACTAGAAACAAATACAAAGGTTGGCCAGGGCTTTTTACTTCTTCGATTCGTTTGAGCCACATCTTGGGAAGGTTGATCGGGATTAGCCTCGGAGTCCAGGGAAACATCCCCTTCTTGGGAAGGCTTGGCAGGATTAGCCTCGGTGCCTTAGGGGACATTAGTAAGAGGAATGGCCTGAAGGGGCTGAACAAAGATGGCTGGCTTCTCGGCACAAGAGATCTGGGCACTGACTGTAGACGGGGCGACCTCTTGAGGCATCTCGGGATTCAGGCCTCCAGATGCTTCTATCGCAGCATGAGGCTTTCCTCCTTCAGTCAACTTGCCAGGAGGGACGATGATCTGTGCAGCTTCTGATTGAGCAGCCCCTGCCTCGTGTAGATCGCTCATAGCTTCGGAGCTGGCGGAGGCGGTCTCACAGATGGCTGGAGGATAAAATATGCTATCCGCCTTCCACAAGTCGGACAAAGCTTCCACCCCAGCTCGTTTGAAGGCCTCTTCCCAAACCTGGGAGCAGTATAGCCTGTATACTCCCGGGATTTGAGCTTTAAGGGAGGCTTGGGTTTCAGCTACTCCCGTCTCATAACCCTCCTCCTCGGCCTTGTCCCTAGCAGCTTCGGCCTCATTTCTAGCAAACTCAGCCTTCTGCTTGGCCCTCACGGCTCTGTCCCGGGTAAACTCCGCCACGCCCTTAGTATTGTCTGTCATGATCAGTTTCTTCTTCAAATCACTAATCTGCTCCTTGGCTATTTGCAATTGATCATTGGCATCGAGTAGGCGCTTTGTTTGTTCCTCGGCCTGTTTTTGGGCACCCGTCAAACCTGCCAAGGCACTATCCCTGTCTCGGGTAGCCTCCCTTAAATCCTCTCTAACCTTCGCTAGGTCAGCCTTGGAAGCTTTGAGGGTCCGCGCAGCATCTATGCGTTTGGTGCGTTCAACCTCAGTGGCCTTACTCTGCCCCTTAACTTCTTCCTCCATCCTATAGGTGGCCTGGATAGCTTGCCAATTGAGACAAGTATATCGTGAATGAAAATCTGGGAACAAGAATTGATAGAGTCTTAGGTTTTAAGAGTCTTACCATACCCAAGTACCTGTTCGCGCTGAGGAAAATCTCCTACATCCTCATATTCTTCAACTCCTCCACATCAGTAGGAAGCAGCATGGTCCTCCCTAACGCGTCGGCCACATAACCGCCTTCGCCATCTCCAAGGTTCCTCATGGATGCGTTCTCCAGCAATGGCTCCCCGTGGAGCATCAGGGAGGGAAGCCAAGCACTCGGTGCGAATTGGGTTTCGATCCCTTTCCCCTTGCTTTGGGCAGATTGGGCTTCAATCCCTTTCCCCTTACTTTGGTGCCCAATTTTTAACTGTTTTTGAGCTTGCGAGGTTTCATCCCTCTCCTAAGAGGATTGGGATTTTCCCCCATCCATGGGTTCCTTCCCCTTGGGACTCCACTTTCTCTTTGTGTCAACGGACTACGGCCGAGAAGGCAGAGCTGGTTGAGGAGGAGCAGGAAGTTTGGGGCGGGGAGATTGTGACTGTGGCTTGGTAGACGAGGACCTAGCCTGGACGGGCTGAGGCTGAGGCAAGGGAGTTGGAACACTGGATTGCAGTTTTTCCTGTGCACCCTTCCCCGGTTGACCCTCGATGAGGTCGAATAGGCTGGTTGGGGGCTTTCTCTTAAGACCCATCTCGGCTCGGGAGGATGTTCCCACTGACAACAGTTCCTCTTTGGACTGGTCTAGGTCACCTAGATCACCAGAAGGATCCTCGGATGGGTCGGCTTGATCAAATGCCCCAAATCCCTCCTCGGACTGACCCAACTCGCCTTCGTCCTCCGCTGCTTGATGAGATGGGGAGGAGTCCACCAATGGGATGCCCTCTGGGATAGGAGATCCTTCGGAGATTAAAAATCCTTGTTCTACTACGGTAATTTTTGGAAGCCGAGGATGGTTAGCATTGATCACGTGCCTTGGGTCGGCAAATGACTTCTGAAGGGGAGCGTACCCTAAGATTTTGTGAGCGGCTCTGACTTGACCGTCCTCGTCATTTACAAAAACTGCCACTTGAAGAACAGTCTCCAGGTCCACCCGGTTAACTAGGTAAAAGTGTCAGTGAAAGGCTTTTAGATCTGCAAAAAAAGACATGCACCTGGTTAGTAACCGAACCACATCAAATTAAAATGGCGCAAATGATCGGCACCCTTCCATTCTTTATACCCCACCTGGTTCTCCCTCCACCATTGGGCATGGAAGGCCATCATGCCATTCACCGGATGCGATAAGGAAGTCCTTATTTAACCCCTTGTTGGAATCGGGGAGGCATTGGATTAGTCGAACCCTCTCGTCTCTCGTCTTCATGTAATAGGATTTTCCCTTCAAATTTTGGAGATTGTAGCACCAATTCACGTCATGGTGGGTCAATCTTAGCCCCATCTTTTCATTTAAGGCATCCACACAACCCAGAATCCTAAACATGTTGGCGACGCACTGAGTGGAAGCGAATCGGAAATGCCTAAGGTAACCCTTCATTACCGGCCCCATGGGGATTCTCATACCCCCCTCTACAAAGGCGAGAATAGGAATTACCACCTCGCCCGTCCTTCTCAGAAGATGCCACTCCCCCATCTTACAGTGCCTCAAACGAAGAGTCTTGGGAATCGATAGGTGACAAGGATTGACAAGTTTTGACAAAGGCCTGATGTCATAAAAACCCTCTTATCCGGCCGAGGATCCGCACAGCAGGATTTTGAGGGGCTATTATGGGGCCAGAGAACTTATGACCCTGCCCACTTTCCACTAGGACCCAGGGCCCGTGCCAAGGAGAGTAGTTGCCGAGGACAAGTGGTGAAAGACCAAATAGTCTAGAGATGCAGCCGATGATGACCCTGTCCTCGGCATTCCAAGACTTCAAAGGGAAGAGCGACATGTCGTCAAAGGTGGCCTCCAAAATGCCCCGAGAAGAAGAGGCGAGTAGAATGGGACTCACATGGGGATACGGAGTGAGGGTGGTTCAAGGTAAATACGTCACCTCCGTATTGAATGGGCCCACAAACTTCCTAGCCATATTAATGAGAAAAGACTCCTGAACAGTGTGGCTTCGGTTATTGCAACTAACAGAAAGTAGGGGGAGGCGGCTGATGGGACAGGTATTTGAATAGGTACCTGCCTGATCAACAGATGGAGGGTCAGGATCAACCGAGAATGGCTATATAATGTGAAGACTTATGCGCCAAAAGAGGAGAGACAAGTCGTCTCCCAGACCATGGAATCTTAAAAAAGGAGAATAATAAGAACATGAAGCTCCTCGGACGAGGTCTAGGGACCAGAGCCACTCAGGACGTACCGGAAAAGATTATTATTAAACACGTCAGGTTCATCCTTGTGCAAATCGCTATGGAAACCATGATTAACTACCGTCTGGTGACCAAGGCCTAGCCTTTCAAGTCCACGCTCTACAAATTATATTGTTTGGGCCCTTAACGTGCGAACCCAATATCATTTTGGGGTTGTTACAAATTGACTCCTTACAGTGTGCATGTATAATCTATGTATATAAGTGTATGAAGAAATATATGTTATTAAAATTTACTTCTAATTAAAGTCAAATCTTAGTTATACCACTATTTTCATACTACACTTATCTAATTTTAACTGTTCATCGATTTTTCCTATTAAAAAAAAAAAAAAACATTTCATTGATTAATAAAAAAATATTAAATCATGCTATTAGGGGGGGCACCACTTTATGTTCAAGGGGTTAAATTGAAGCCCTTGACTGCAAGAATTTTGGTCTTTTGCGACCAATGTTTTAGCGACGACCAAAAGGTCATCCCTATTAGGCATATATTAGCGACAAAAATATATGGTCATCACTAATAAGTGTATTGTAGCGACGACACTAAGGTAGTCGCTAATAAGTCGTCGCTAACACCATGGAGGAAATTTTATTTACTTTTGGAAAATGGAGGGAAACTTTTAGCAACGACAAAAATTTTGTTGCAACGACATTTACGTCGCTAAAATAAGGTTTATTTTGACGACGACATCTATCATCGCTAATAATCATCTTTAGTGATGACCTTATGTTTCGTCATAGATATGTGGCCAAAAAATATAGTAAATATATTATATATATATATATATATATATGCTTTATTTATCAGTGATGACACATTGGTGGTCGCTATTAGAATGCTATTAGTGATGACACAACATGTCGTCACAAATATATCTACCTAAATATAATGGAGGGTAAAATTTTCACTCTCAAAAAATGGTGGGAATTATTAGAGGGAAGCAGATTTTATATTAGCAACGAATTAAGTCGTCGCTATAAGGGATCTTTTAATGAAGACAAAGATTGTTGTCACTAATATGTGGCCAAAAAAATTTTGATATAATATGATTTTTTTATTTTTTTATCAAATCCTCCAAATGCCTCTTAAAATATTTAAAATGACATAAATTCCTTTAAAATGTTTGAAATAATTAAAATACCATTAACCTTGTCAAAATGACCAAAATACCCTCAAACTTATATAATGACCAAAATAAACTTGAAGCCTCCAAAGTAATTTAAAACTTTCAAATTTGTTATAAAAAAAGAAAAAAGAAAAAATGAGACAACGGAGGGCTTGTTGCATCAAAATACTCTCAAATCATAATGTTACCCATTTGAAACTTGAAATCGATAAAATAATAAAAATTGAGAAAGTTCTGATTCCACTCAAAATACTAACTAATTCTCATAGTTATCAAAATGTGAATCGTATCGTGAATCAATTTTTTATTTTTCTGTATCATGTGTCATAAGAAAGGTATAGTCAATATTTACCAAACTAATAAATTCATTATAAATATAAGAAAGGTATATTCATTATAAATTCATAACATATTCAACTAATATATTCAACTAATAATCAATTCAATCATCAATTATGTAATAATATTTACCAAAAATAAGTAAATAAATCAAATTAAAATATATTTATCACATACATATTGAAATTAATTAAAATCAAAAGTGATAATACATGATATATGAGCCAAAATAATTAATTTTTTCATCATTTTTCTTAATCAACTTTATCTAAGTCAATGTTAACAAGATGTTCATCATCTTTCAAAATTATTTCTTTATTAACATTTTCTAACTACTCCAATACCCAATAATCCACTGAAAACCTTCCCACTGAACCTCATTTCACAAAGTCTAGTGGTCTCGAGACCATCTAGTAAGTTTGACCGGGTTTGACCAACTTTAACTAAACTTTAACTGTGCATTTCTCTAAATCCAACCGTTTGATTGTGACCATAATTTACTCGAATTAACCTTTCATTACACTCTTCAAATCCAACGGTTAGATTTCAAATCTAAGTATGGCGTGAGATGGACATGTGTTGTGTATCTATATGACTATGTTCTCTCAATCTGACCATCCAATTGGTCTCAAATTTCACCAACACCAATATGTTACCATACTCTTCTATCCTAATAATCAAAATTTGAATATAAATTTCACCAAGTCTAGTGGCCACAGGACCATCTATTATGTTTAACTGGGTTTGACCAACTTTAACTAAACTTTAACCGCGTCTCTCTCTAAATACAACCGTTTGATTGTGATTACAATTTACTACAAATAACCTTTCATTACATTCTTCGAATCCAACAGTTAGATTTCAAATCTAAGGATGGTGCGTGATGAACATATGTTGTGTACTTGTATGGCTATGTTCTTTCAATCTGACCATCCAATTGTTCTCAAATTTCATCAACACCAATATGTTACCATACTCTTCAATTCTAATGATCAAGGTTTAAATATGAATTTCACCAAGTCAAGTGGTCTCAGGACCATCTATTAAGTTTGACCGGACTTGACCAACTTTAACTAAATTTTGACCGCATATTTCTCTAAATTCAACGGTTTGATTGTAACCATAATTTACTAGAATTAACCTTTCATTACATTCTTCAAATCCAATGGTTAGATTTCAAATCTAAGTATGGCGTGAAATGGACATGTGTTGTGTACCTGTATGACTATGTTTTCTCAATCTAATCATCCAATTGGTCTCAAATTTCACCAACACCAATATGTCACCATACTCTTCAATCCCAATGATCAAGATTCGAATATGAATTTCACCAAATCAAGTGGTCTCAGGACCATCTATTAAGTTTGACTGGGTTTGACCAACTTTAACTAAACGTTGACCGCGCATTTCTCTAAATCCAACCGTTTGATTGTGGTCATAATTTACTAAAATTAACCTTTCATTACACTCTTCAAATCCAACGGTTAGATTTCAAATTTAAGGATGGTGTGAGATGGACATGTGTTGCATACCTGTATGACTATGTTCTCTCAATCTGACCATCCAATTGGTCTCAAATTTCACTAACACCAATATGTCACCATACACTTCAATCCCAATGATCAAGATTCGAATATGAATTTCACCAAGTCAAGTGGTCTCGAGACCATCTATTAAGTTTGACCAACTTTAGCTAATCTTTGACCGCGCCTTTCTCTAAATCCAGCCGTTTGATTGTGATTATAATTTACTAGAATTAACCTTCCATTACATTCTTCGAATCCAATGGTTAGATTTCAAAATCTAAGGATGGCACGTGATGAACTTTTTTTTGTGTACCTATATAGCTATGTTCTCTCAATCTGGTCATCCAATTGTTCTCAAATTTTACCAATATCAATATGTCACCATACTCTTCAATCCTAATGATCAAGATTGGAAAATGAATTTCATCAAGTCTAGTGGTCACAAGACCATCTATTAAGTTTAACCGGGTTTGACCAACTTTAACTAAATTTTGACCGCACCTTTCTCTAAATCCAACCGTTTGATTGTGATCATAATTTACTATAATTAACCTTTCATTACACTCTTCAAATCCAACGGTTAGATTTCAAATCTAAGGATGGCGCGTGATGAACATATGTTGTGTACTGGTATGACTATGTTCTCTCAATCTGACCATTCAATTGGTCTCAAATTTCACCAAAACCAATATGTCACCATACTCTTCAATCCCAATGATCAAAATTCAAATATGAATTTCACCAAGTCTAGTGGTCACGGGACCATCTATAAAGTTTAACCAGGTTTGACTAACTTTAATTAAACTTTGACCACACCTTTCTCTAAATCCAACTGTTTGATTGTGACCATAATTTACTATAATTAACCTTTCATTACACTTTTCAAATCCAATGATTAGATTTCAAATCTAAGGAGTGATGGACATATGTTGTGTACCGGTATGACTATGTTCCCTCAATCTAACCATTCAATTACTCTCAAATTTCACCAACATCAATATGTCACCATACTCTTCAATCCCAATGATCAAAATTCAAATATGAATTTCACCAAGTCTAGTGGTCACGGGACCATCTATAAAGTTTAACCAGGTTTGACTAACTTTAATTAAACTTTGACTGCACATTTCTCTAAATCTAACCATTTGATTGTGACAATAATTTATTAGAATTAACATTTCGTTACACTCTTCAAATCTAATGGTTAGATTTAAAATCTAAGGATGACGCATGATGGACATATGTTGTGTACCTGTATGGCTATCTTCTCTCAATCTGACCATCCAATTGTTCTCAAATGTTACCAACGCTGATATGAACCATAGTCTTCAATCCTAATGATCAAGATTGAAAAATGAATTTCATCAAGTCTAGTGGTCACAGGACCATCTATTAAGTTTAACCAGATTTGACCAACTTTAACTAAACTTTGACCACGTCTTTCTTTAAATCCAGCCATTTGATTGTGACCATAATTTACTAGAATTAACCTTTCATTACATTCTTCGAATCCAACGGTTAGATTTCAAATCTGAGGATGGCGCGTGATGGACATATGTTGTGTACCTGTATGACTATGTTATCTCAATCTAACCATTCAATTGGTCTTAAATTTCACCAACACCAATATGTCACCATACTCTTCAATATCAATTATTAAAATTCGAATATGAATTTCACCAAGTCCAGTGGTCTCGGGACCATCTATTAAGTTCAATCGGGTTTGACCAACTTTAACTAAACTTGATCGTGCATTTCTCTATATCCAACCGTTTGATTGTGACCATAATTTACTAGAATTAACCTTTTATTACACTCTTCAAATCCAACGGTTAGATTTCAAATCTCAGTATGACATGAGATGGACATGTGTTGTGCACCTGTATGACTATATTCTCTTAATCTGACCATCCAATTGGTCTCAAATTTCACCAACACCAATATGTCACCATACTCTTCAATCCTAATGATCAAGATTGGAATATGAATTTCACCTAGTCTAGTGGTCACAGGATCATCTATTAAGTTTAACCGGATTTGACTAACTTTAACTAAACTTTGACCACGCCTTTCTCTAAATCTAACCGTTTGATTGTGACCATAATTTACTAGAGTTAACATTTCATTACACTCTTCAAATCCAACGATTAGATTTCAAATCTAAGGATGATGCGTGATGGACATATGTTGTGTACCTGTATGGCTTTGTTCTCTCAATTTGACCATCCAATTGTTCTCAAATTTTACCAACAACAATATGTCACCATACTCTTCAATCCTAATGATCAAAATTCAAATATGAATTTCACCAAGTCAAGTGGTGTCGGGACCATCTATTAAGTTTGATTGGGTTTGACCAACTTTAACTAAACTTTGACCGCGCCTTTCTCTAAATCCAACCGTTTGATTGTGACCATAATTTACTAGAATTAACCTTTCATTACATTCTTCGAATCCAACGGTTAGATTTCAAATCGAAGGATGGCATGTGATGGACAAGTGTTGTGATGCCTAGCAATTTAGATGCTTGGAGATGTAACTATTTCCATGTTTGGTTTGATTTGGAATTAAAAAAAGAAAAAAGAAAATCTTGGGAATATAAGATGTTTATATTTATTTTATTATAAAAAAATCTTATAAGAATTATTAAATTTTCCCCAAATACTATATTATAAAAAATCTTATAAGAATTATTAATATTTACTTTATGTTTTCTTTCTTTTGAAATAATTATATTCTTTAACACGCACATAGCACTAATCCAAATATATTTTAAATATATTGTCAAATAAACAGACCAAACTATTCAACATTAAATTATATCTACTTAAATACAATTATCAAAAGTACAAGGAAATGAAAAATACATAATGACAATGAAATTTCTGAGAAGGCGAAGGCTATTTAGGGTATTTCACTTGGTGAGGCATTGGATCTAATAAATTATTATTTGTTCATTCAATTTCCCTATAAAATAATTGCCAACCGTGATACATACTAAGCACACTAACAATTGATTTTATAGAAAAAAAAAATTAAAAAAATAAAAAAGGAGCTAAGCCCAAATTTCTGATTGATTGAAATTTGGGAGCTGAGCCCATATATATAGTCTCAGTAAAGTCCAAAACTTTTATTATTAAAAAAAAAGAACAAAAAAGAACAAAAAAAAAGAGGTGAAAAGAAAAGGAAAGCTAAGACATAAAATGCACAGTGAAGACTAAAAAAAAAAAAACGCACTGTTTTATTTTTTGGTTGTGGTTTTCTTTTCTCAATTCGTTTTCACTTTTCTCATACTCACAATTCTTAACTGCAACACCAATCTGCACCGTGAATATCGTTCTTATTGAGGTCAATTGCAAGACCAATTTCAGCACTTGGTTAGTCCCTATTTCCCTCAGCTTCTTTGCCCTCAACCCTTGAATTCGTAATTGGGAAACATAATTTCAGACCTTTGAGCATTGAGAGTTTTTTTTTTTTTTTTTTTGGTACTTTGCAGGTTAGTGATTTGGGAAATGTAATTGGGTTGCCGCTACAAAGCGTGTAAAGGTTAGATATTCATATATATATATATATATATATATATTTATCTCTATAGTTATTTTGTGGTTGAAGGGAGTTCAATTACCATATTCACATTCGTTCAATTTCTATGTTTTTTGAATGTCTATCTATTAATGACAAGTAGAGATGAATATTGGAAATAGTGTTTATTTTTGCTACTCTTCTTCATACCGGACTGAAATACAAACAAAAAAAAAAAAAAAAAAAAAAAAAAGATCTAATAGTCTCTCTCCTTTCTCAAAAACTTACTAACTTGCTCTTGCTCTTGGGTCACTGCCGTCATTAACACGGTGCCGTTGTCGCCACCACGTTGCCTGTAGCAACCCATTTGGCGATCTTCTCTTCAGCTTCTCCGGCTATTTCTTCTTCTCCTCCTTCCTTGTCTGCTCAGCATTATGTTTCTTCTTCTTATTCTAACTCTTATGTTTCTTTTTATTTTAATCTTTAACTTTTGTTGTTTTGTGTGCTTGACAATTGTCAACAAGTCACTGACAGCCCACGTGAACTCATTCAAAAATTCAAACTCCACATTTTTTTTTTTATAATATAACATTATATCTATTTAATACTTACTGGATTTGTGTGCTCTGTCCACAGACTCCACACATCATAACACTACAAGTACAATGACTAGGGCTATTTATTTAAGGCCTATTTTAGTATTATTATTTAATACATCAATATCAATTCTATTTTATATATACATATACATATATATATTTTGCTTAGAATATTATATATTATATAATAATAGTCTAATGAAGTGAAAGTGAAATGTCTTTTTTTTTAATAGGTACTTGCATGGAGATTATTGATTCACGATCAGATTGATTGGGTTGGGTTTAATGCTTGTTTGTGGGGTTGGATATATTGGACATATATTATTATATAAAGTACCTCTGTCTACTTGTTTTTAGGAGATGGCGTTTTTTTGGGGGGTGCAATATTTCAGACACAATAGTCATTAGGGACTAGAGGACACAAAAGAAGTAAATAAAACAAATATAAAAGATAGCTAAGATAGGAAGAGCTATCACGGCAAGAAAAGTCCCATTATCATTAATGGTGTTCCATATGTGGTGTGGATTGTAACTAAAACTTGGTGATTACATCAAAATTGAGAAATTTTGCTATTAATGTCTGTCTAAGCTGTTAATTGTTTGTTTGTTTATTTATTTATTTACTTTCATTTAGATCTTGCGGTAATTCAGTGAATCCACTGAAAGTATAGCTGTCTTAGCGCCTGCAATAAACAACTGCATCAGTTGTGGTATCAGTCAGTAGTGCTGCATCACATAATTTTCCTGTTAGATCAATTTGAGGGCATAGCTAAGGTTTGTCCAACCTATTTCCAGCTTTAAGATAATATCAGATCCAATAGTATTGCATACTTTTGGTCAATGTTACATTTCAATTACCTGATTCCTGTCCCATCCTTTAATTCTACATCTATGCCGCTATGCTTGGATTTTTTTGTACTAGAGTTGCAGTTGCATATCATCTCCCTACAACCATGCAGACATTTTTTGAAGTAAGTTATATACATGCGAGCATGGATGCATAAGTGCATGCATTAATATGCACACATTTATGCATGCTATGATATGTCCTTAATGACTTGTTCTAATCATTACTTAAAAAAAGAAAAGAAAAGAAAAGATAAAAGAACTTGTATCTTGCTCAAGTGGAATTTGGGGTGTGTAGTAAATTATTAATGGGACTTCTCAGCATTTTATGGGTATTGCAGCTTTTAGTGTGTTTTGAAAAATTAACTCCACTATATTGTTTGCAGCTTAAAAAAAATGTCTTTTTGAAATGAAGGAAAATGGTGTTTTAGGGTATTTTCCTTGTGAAATGAGCCACTTAAACAAAAAGCATCAATTCACTGTGCTTAAGATATTTATCAAAGAATATATATGCATCACTGTCATTTGCATTCAAATGATGCATGGTCATATAGCAACAATACTTCCAAGGTTAAATTTCAACCAGCACATGCAGTGTTTAACAGTGACTGATTGCCTCATCATTTAATTTCATGAGTTGTAGAATTTATGGTAAAAATATATTAACTGGGCATTAAGGATATGTTTGGTTGGGGTGAAAATAGGGAGGACAGAAAATACGAATAGGAGAATAAGGTTAAAAATGACATTTTTCATTGTTTGGTTGAGAGGGGGAGGGGGAGAGAAAAGTGGTGGGGCCCACAAGTTTTCTCTCATTCCCCTTTAAAATACAATCTCTCCAAATTAGAGAGAAAATTGGAATGAAAAGTGGAAAAAACATATGGACAAAACTGCCCCCACCTCTTAATGTTTATGGCCTTTTTTTTTTTTTACTTTTCCTTTGTAACTCTGACTTTTTGTTTTTGTTTTTTCTTTCTTTGGTTTTGTCTGGTGGTAGATTCTTCTTCTTTTACTTCTTATTTTTTTTCTTCTTAATTTTTATTTTTATTATTTTTTTAAGAAAACACTTTTGGATAATTTCTTATTCTATTTTTTGAAATGTCCATTTTCATCTATACACAATTTTTAAAAGGTACCTTTCTTATCATGATTTAGGCAGCTCTTGTCTTGATCAATGATCACGATTCATGAGGTCAATGTCACCCCTATTAATGAAGAGTGGCTTAGGGCAGTGACATGAAGCTTTGGAAGTTTACAATTACTACTTCCATTTAGTAGTTGTATAAAAATAAAGATAGCAGAGTTGCCTTTTGACTGATGCTATAGGGTGCCTCATAGTTATTGAAAGGAGTTGCTTAATCTGCCAAAACCATATGAAAAGAGAGAGCTAGAAAGTTTGGGGGAAAGGTCTACATTCATCACTAGCCTTGTTTGTAGCTTAATGTTAATGGTACTTCCAGTCCTTGACTAGTGACTACATTCTACCTTTGACAGGTCTTAGCTAGTCTTGGGTTTGATTGATTCATTATAGTTACTGGGTATTAGTACGAAACTATATTTTGAAAGTTCATTTATTGGTAGATGCAACTAGAAAAGAAAAAGAAGAATAAATAAATTGCTTGATTTTGTTAATAAGTGTTCTAAAGCTTCAAGTTAAGAGATATATTTAACATTGTAGTATTCAGTTTTAATGCTTTATTATTATTATTATTATTATTTTCTTAAGATAGGCGTGGTGGTGTGTGGTTTTGGAGTTTTGAGATTGTGGAAATGTGAGGTTTGAAGATTGGAGTAGAAGAAGCTCTTTGATGAGGAATGTAAATGAGATAACCAGTAAGAGAAAGCTGTTGTTTTTTTCTTTTTTGGTTTTTTTTTTTACCAAACCAAACAGAGGAAGATTTTGACACGACTCAACTAGAATTCAACTATTTATTTTTTAGTTCAATCCTAGGTTTAGTTGTATTGTTAATGCATGATAGATATACATTGCAAGTATAATAATTAATAATGAATAATAAAAAGCAGCTTTATCTCCTTTCCTTGAAAATGCAGGTTCAACTAAGCTAGTTCTTTCATTCTCAAAAAAAGAAAAAAGAAAAAAAAAAGGAAGCTAGTTCTTTAATTAAACCAATCAAGTGTAAAAGTCAATTTCTCTATGATTGAACCAAAAAAAAAAAAAAAAAAAAATTTAAGGCCCTTTTCGTGATTATATATTTTATAATTTTATAATATGCTCATTTTTATTTTATTTTTTCATAAAAATTATTAAGAAAAAATTAAATCAACAGCTTTTAAGGTTTTATGAAATGATACTCACTAAAATTATGGACTAAAGGACACTTGCCTTAGAGCTTTGTATAAATGCAACAATAAATCCAATGTTTCATGGACCAAACCATTTTTACAAGATGGCTGACCTGCTATGTAGTGAAATTGAAAGTACAACAACCCCTCTCACCTTTGTTTCACTTTGAGTTAATTTTGTAGTTTTTATTTTTGATTTTGGTTAAATTACATTCTAAACTTTTAATTATTACTATACTAATATATGGGCTTAAAGTGCTTGAATCTATTAAAATAAATGCAAGCCTTTGAAATTCCTTCTATTTGAATAAAGAATGCCTACTATGAGGCATACAAATTTTTTGTCATGATGGTAAAGATGTTTAAATTTTGATTCTTAATAGACATGAATGTCCTTATATGTGGATTAACTTGCATGCAGTACAAGTTCTATGTTGATGGAAAATGGGGATATGATGAATCTGAACATCATGTGACTAGTGATTATGGGATTGTGAACACACCACATCTATCTACGGATGACATGGATGTTGATAATGATGCCTTTTCGGCATGTGGTGAGTCAAATATACCATATGCTTGAAATCATGATTACTATGCTTGAAATCATGATTACTATGATACTTTGGCCCTTCTTGTTGTCTTTTATATTTTGTTATGATTTTGATGGAAGTCAGAAATTTTAGTGATATCTATATCTCTCTATAGGCTTGACTTGAGGAGTTGTTTGAACTTGAGTGTTCTTAATACCCAACCAAGCTTTGCTCATTTGAAACCTATGAGCCTATGAAGCAAGTTTTTATTTGGTATCTACTTCTTTTTCATTATATTACATTAGAATTTCATGTGTTGTATATATTTAATTAGTGTATTAATAAATTCCTTTTAAATTAAACTCATCTTTTACAGGCTAAGCATTCTTTGTAGGTGGTGAGTTTTGATTTTTTTTGAAGAGCCGTGTGTTTGGCTTGAGCACAGTAAGTGCTTTACATTAGAATTTCATAACTGTTTTGTGGTGGGTTGTTGAGTGTGAGCAAGCGGGTGGCTTGTATGGTGATATAAGGTGCTTTACATTGATATTGGGAGTGTTGATTGTTTTGTGTATTTTTGAATGACTATTTTGCACAGATTCTTTCTCCCCCCGCCCCACCTTAAGTTCCTTGGTGAAAGCCATCTTGATGTTGGTAATTTTGCTTAATAAGCAAGTGAAGAAAAATTAAAAATATTTGGTTCTAAGATTCTATTTTTGGTTTTCCCCCCTGTTTTGATTTTGTTTATGATATCAAGGCGTCTTGGTTTTTTGGCTTTAGTTGTTTTACCAGCAAGATCACATGCATTTTGGATTAGTGATATTCTTGTCTTTTCTGTCTATTGGTTGGTAATGCTACATGTTTTATTTAATTATCATGTTCACAGTATTCACCAGCTACTTCTTTAATATTGATCTACTAAACATGCTAATAGTATAATGTTTAAATTTGATGGTGGTGTTGTAGGCTATTGAAGTGATAAGTATAGTGAATTCACAGTATTTACCAGCTAGTTCTTTAAAGAAAAATGCTAGTACCACAAATATGCTAATAGAATGCTAGTACCACATTGCTCTTTTTGTCATACTAATCTACTAAATATGCTAATAGAATAATGTTTAAATTTGATGTAGTGCAGTAGGCCGTTGGAGTTACAAATAAAGTGAATTCATAGGTTGAAAAGACATGCATTTAACTATATCAGTATATGTTCATTAAAACTGCAGACCACTTTCATTAGAGTATTTCAATAATTTCCTTTGTGGCCAAAATGTACCAAGAGGAAGAGAGTAGTTTAATTTCTTAAATCTTGTTTTGTTGGGGGGGGGACAATGAAAGAAGTGGATTAGTTTTATTCTTTCACTCTTGAGTTCTAAATGTAACCACTTCCCATGTCATTCCTCTCTCACAATATTTCCATCTTAAATCTTGTTTTGTTGGGGGGGGGACAATGAAAGAAGTGGATTAGTTTTATTCTTTCACTCTTGAGTTCTAAATGTAACCACTTCCCATGTCATTCCTCTCTCACAATATTTCCATCTATTTTAGTATGAGTGTGTAGAACTAATAGAGAATTACTTTGAGGTTCTTGTCAATTTCTCCATTTATAGATAAAAATATGGTATAGAATCTAATTTTATATCATTTCTTGTGTTTTCGGACATATCTAACTCATGTAATAATTTATTACATTTTTTTTGTAGCATTCTATGAACAACAAAGGACTTAAATTGTATATTGAATTGTGTATTGTATATTGTAGGAAAAAAACATTAATTATCTCTCTTTTTTTTTTTGTTTGGGATGTTGGGACTCAACATGTCTATTGTCTTTTTATTATTCTCCAAAAGAAAGATTCTCCTATGATGCTAGACTGTTATCTTTTTGGTTTGGGGAGTAGAAGAAAGAATTAGGGTTTTTTTGTTTTTTTGTTTTTTTTGTTTTAATAACAGTCTGTTTGTGTCTCCATTTAACTTCTATTGCTTTAAGTTCATGATATGTTTTTTAGATGAGTGATATTTCGTACGTATTAATGATTTTTCATTTGCTTTAAATTCTTTTACTTTAATTTCTTTACAAATATCTTTGGATATGTTCTTTGTTATGATTGTTAATTTCTTTTGGAGAATGAGTCTTGATGTAGATTAAGTTTTGTTAAATGCATAAAGCTTTCATATCTTCCTAGTTATGGTATTTTTGAAAAATATAAATGTTAAAATTTTACTTGGACGTTAAAACTATTTATTAAGCATTTTTGTCATCTATTTTAGTTGACCTTTACATTGGTTTATGCTCTTTATTTCAGGTCAAAATATCGCATGCCTTGGGTTATAGATGATGTCGAGGGGAGATATATTTCATTGCAACAAAGTTTTAGCTTGGTTGCATATCTTCATGAGGAATTTGTTATCATTTGATTAGTATTTGAGTGAATACATTCGAACTTATATTATGTATATGATATTGAACTTGGGTATTGTAAGGACTCGATTTGTAACGACCCAAAAGGATTTTGGGTTCGCACATAAAAAGGCCCAAACAATGTAATTTGTAGAGCGTGGGTATTAAGAACTAGATTAACTTTCGTAGAAGGAAAAGATTCACCCTCACTTGTATTGAAGGTTCAGAGTTGGCACAACAATCAATTTTTTTTTTTTGTTGTAACAGATACCGTTCTTTTGTTTTTCACGTTTTTCTTCTTGAGTCTTTGCTTTTCTTTTTTCTATTTTTTTTTTCCTGTTCTGATCTCCCCTCTCTCTGCATGTTCTTTCAGATTATATACCACCCTCTGTGTTCCATCCTCACCACACACGTGTAGGTTGGGTTCGAGGGATTTCTTTCTGTCCCATCTAGCGCCTCCTGGAACCTCCTATGGGCAGCTGTAAGGCTGCTTCATTACTGTTCAGGTATCACCTCCACATTAATGCGGCCAGAGAGTTGGTTGAGAAACAATTAATGCAGAGGCAGTTGTAGTTATAGATATTTGTTTGCCTTTTCTTTCTTACCCTCGGTCTGTTATCCCCTCTTTAGTGGTGACATAGTTCTGAGGTCCGATTGTAACAAGACTGCATCCTAATCGTCCTCGGACGCATACTGCCAAGGAGTATGGTGTCTTCGGACGAATACGGAACTCTATTTTCGTGATATTGACTACCCCCCCTTAGTGGTTACCCTTACGACCTGACTTGGGCTTCCTCGGACGGATTTGCATCCTCGGATGGGTCGCAGGCCCAACGATCTTGACCTTAATGGGTCTGTTGATTGACTGGCCCCCACAATAACCCCTAAAAATCCTGCTTTTCGACTCCTCGGGAGAGAAGGTGGATTTTGACGTCATAAGCCCGTACCTATGCGTGTTTTGGGGCATGCCCCTGACGCTTCAGTATCCCGATTTTGGCAACATTAAATTTTGGCAACGCCCTTGTCTCCCACGTTCGACGGTGAGATGTAAATCAGACGGCAGAGGGCCTCCCTTGTTTTGTGAGCGGGAACTTTACCGCTCACAATCCTCATATGACTATAAAGGCGTTCTCAAATTAACTATGTATCTTACCTTCGATGATTACGTGGTTCCAGAGCTCATACATTGAACCTGCCTTTCTCTATTTTCGTTATTTTCCTGGCGACTACAAATAATCGTACTTTGTCCGAGGTCCTTCCTTTGAACCTGTAAGTCTTCTCGAAGTTTTTACCACTTTTATTTTAAACCCAACCGTTTTTCTGCTAAGTCTTTTAGAAAAATGGGGAAACAAAAGAATCCATTTCGATGTTTAGTTGAATCCGAGGAAGGTATTAGAAGCTTTTGCTCTAAGTATAAAATCCCCTCAACGGTAGGGATGAGGTACGCAGCCCAAGGGGAATGGGCTGATGCTAGACAAACTGGGGAAGTAGTTATTCCCATGATTGCCTTTATAGAAGGCGAGATGACTATCCCCATGGGTAGTATCACTAGGAGTTACCTCAACTTCTTTAGGCTATCCCCCACCCAGTGTGCTCCAAATATGTTTAGGGTCCTGGGAAGTATAGATGCTTTGAATAAGAGAATGGACCTAAAGTTAACCCATCATGATGTGAATTGGGTGTACAACCTCCATCACTTAACCGGTCAGGAGTATTATCTCAAGTTGAGATATCTTGAGGTAAGGCTGATTCAGTGCCTTCCCACTTCAAACAAGAACCTGAAGGAGGATTTCCTTATTCTCTCTAGGGAATGGCACGATGGTCTGCCTTGCCCGACAGTAGAGGGAACACCAGGTGGGAGCGTAGTCATAGATCTATAATATTTAGTTTGCAAGCACATTTTGTTTACTTTTTCTCTTTTTTTTTTTTTTTTTAATTATTTTTATCTCCAACAATTTTCATTTTCAACTCAGCGGTTTTGCAGATAGACGCTACACAAAGCCCAATCTTAAGTTAGTCAATAAGGCGAACTTGGATAAGTTACTGAAAGCCGAGATATATGTGAACGAAGCTGACGGTCAGCTCCGGGCAGCACACTTAATTCTCGGCTATACCCCCCTGTCTTTTGCTTTTTAGGCACCGAAGTGCGTGATTAGAGCCCGCGACCCTCGGCTTCACCATATCAGTGTTGCCTACGAAGGGTTCATTGTTCCAGAGGGCATTCCGCTTCCCCAGTACACATCTCGCATAGAGCCTCTTTTCGTAGCCAGCGTCTCGGCAGGAACTACTTCATCCCTACCTACCCTCAGGGAAAAGGAAATAAAAGGGAGAAAGGAAGAGGAGAAAGACGAGGAAGAGGTTGTAGAGGTCTCTGAGTCCTCGGACGACTTTGGGATTTTTGATCAACCCATAAACCTCGGAGAAAATCCTGACAAGATGGGGATACAAAGAAAACCCCAGAGAAGTTTGCTGGAGCTGATGGAAGGTCAGCCAGGAAAGAGTGCACCTGCAAACTCAACACCATCCCAGGCTTCATCTCTTCCCGCTAGGTCTCCTCCTCCTGCTCCTCGTCAACCTCCTCGGCTATCATCACAGCCAGCGCTTCCTAACGCTGCCGAGCTAAAATGGCACAGGGAACAAAAGGGGAAAGAGGTGGCAGACACGAGCAAGTCTCGTCCTATTCGCGAGGAGGATGCCCAACGAGCTGCAAAGTAGCAGAAAACCAAGCACCAAGCCGTGCGGGGTCAAGAGAGATCTGATTCCCAACATTCTGAACCACAAGCATGGTTGCCAGCACCTATGCACGGTGGGGAGCCCCTGCGAGATGATGCATCTATAAGGGACTTCAACGCTCGACAATAAACGATACTTGGGCATGGTAAGAAGCTAACTTTTTGTCTTTTTCATTCTATGATTGTTACTCACCAATATGCACTTTTCACTGACTATAGTGTTAACCTTTTTCCTACAGATCATCCAAAATACTTTCAAGCTAGATGAGATGCTCAACGCCTGTTCTGATCGGCTAGACGATGAAAGGAAAAGACGGACAACGGCTGTACAGACCTTGTCCAAATTTGAACAGGACTTGGCCGATGTAAGGAAAAAGTTACAGGTCGAAGAGCAAGCTTGCAAGAGCGCCGAGTCAGCATTAGAAGGCTACCAAAAGCAGGCCGAGGACCAAGGGAACCGTCTGCGTGAGGCGAATGCCGAATTGAAGAAGGCTCAGGATAGTTCTTAGGAAGCATTTGGAGGAAACTCAAAAACTAAGGGAGCGAGCTGAAAAGTCCAGGGAGCAAGCCAAGAAAGCAAAAATCGATGCCGAACGGGCAATGAATGAAGTTGAGCAGAGAGGCTACGAGGTTGGTATAGCTGAAACTGAGAAGGCTTTGAGAGCCGAGGTTCCGGCGGTGTGCCGTATCTACTGCGCAAAAACTTGGAATGAGGCCCTTAACCGGGCGGGGGTTGAAGTTTCATCTGAGTTACGTAAGCTAGAGAATGTATTCTATTCCGAGGTGATCCGCCCCTCAGTTCTTCTACCCCATCAGGCTGATGCTCCTTCTTCAGTCATTAACCTCAACGAGGAGGTTTTGCCTCACAGTTTTCCTCCCCTTGGTCAGTCGGAATCAGCTAAAGGGGGACTTGCCCCTCTAGGAGCTTCCCCAGACAAGACTACCACCGCTTCGAAGGCAGAGACGGCCTCCCAAGGTTTTCAACAGGATTTGGCCTCCACAGTCTTACCAATTGGGGCGCTACTAAAGCCAAAGAGGGAATCACCACTTCGGAGGCAGACATATCTGTCTGCCAGAACCCAAAGATCCAATTGAAATTGAAAAAGTAGAACTTGTTTTGTAGTCTAACTAGACATTTAGTAGGGGACCCCCTTGCTCATTTTTTTACCGCTCTTACTGCTTTATGTTATTTCTGTACGTTCACTGAGTTATTGTAATTTGGATAGGTTCATTTCAACTATCTTTTGCTTGTATGGGGCAATTCTGCTTACACACATTGTCAATTGATAATTAGTAATAGGCAATAAGCATTAATACAACGGGGTCTTAAGGAGACGTTTTAGATATGCACGTATTCTTTCCAATCAATTGCAATTCTTTACGAAAGTTCATAAACTAAATAAAATTATGCCTTCAGTACCTTGATTGTACGCCAAGTGACGTCCATAGATTTCTCTCTAATTCTCCAATAAGTGTTACGGGGCATTAATTCCCATTAAGTTTGTGATCAGAAGATCTATCACAACTCAGTTACTGTTCAATACTTCAATACACATCATAGAGTGTTAATTTCCACTAGGTTCGTGGTCTGAGGACCTGACACAACTTAGTTTCTGTTTAATATTTCAACATACATCATAGGACGTTAATTTTCACTAAGTTTGCGATCCGAGGACCTGACATAACTTAGTTTCTGTTTAACATTTCAATACACATTAGAGGACGTTAATTTCCATTAAGTTTACAATTCGAGGACCTGACATAACTTAGTTTCTGTTTAACATTTCAATATACATCATAGGACGTTAATTTCCACCAAGTTTGTGATCCGAGGACCTGACATAACTTAGTTTCTGTTTAACATTTCAGTATACATCATAGGACGTTAATTTCCACCAAGTTTGCGATCCGAGGATCTGACATAACTTAGTTTCTGTTTAACATTTCAATATACATCATAGGACGTTAATTTCCACCAAGTTTGCGATCCGAGGACCTGACATAACTTAGTTTCTGTTTAACCTTTCAATATACATCATAGGACGTTAATTTCCACTAAATTTGCGATCCGAGGACCTGACATAACTTAGTTTCTGTTTAACATTTCAATATACATTATAGGACGTTAATTTTCACCAAGTTTGCGATCTGAGGACCTGACATAACTTAGTTTCTGTTTAACATTTCAATATATATCATAGGATGTTAATTTCCACTAAGTTTGCGATTCGAGGACCTGACATAACTTAGTTTCTGTTTAACATTTCAATATACATTATAGGACGTTAATTTCCACCAAGTTTGCGATCCGAGGACCTGACATAACTTAGTTTCTGTTTAACATCGAGGACCTGACATAACTTAGTTTCTGTTTAACATTTCAATATACATCATAGGACGTTAATTTCCACCAAGTTTGCGATCCGATGACCTGACATAATTTAGTTTCTGTTTAATATTTCAATATACATTATAGGACGCAGGAGCACAGGATGTATGGCTGACGTAAATTAAAAGAAATATTTGAATTGAAATACTTTTATTAATAATAATACCTCTTGAGATTATTTACATTCCAAGGATGAAGTACAGCTTTTTCATCTAGGTCTTCTAGATAATAGGCTCCTATTCCCGCTACAGAAGTGATCCGATATGGCCCTTCCCAAATTGGTCCCAGTTTTCCCCAATTTGGATTCTTGGTGGCCCCTAGAACTTTCCCCAGCACCAGATCTCCTGCGGCTAACGGCCTCATCTTCACATTACTATCATAACCCTGCTTGAGTTTATGTTGGTAGTAAGCTAGTTGAACCATCGCGCTCTCCCTTCGCTCTTCAATCAGGTCCAAACTTTTCTCCAACATCGCATCATTACTATCTGAAGAGAATGTATTGGTCCTTAACATTGGGAATCCAGTTTCCAGGGGGATGACGGCCTCGACCCCATAGGTCATGGAAAAGGGAGTTTCCCCCGTTGAACGTTGGGGTGTTGTCCGATATGTCCATAGAACATGTGGCAATTCTTCCACCCACTTTCCTTTAGCGTCATCCAGTCTCTTCTTAAGCCCATTGACTATTACTTTGTTAACAGCTTCAGCCTGTCCATTGCCTTGAGAATAAACCGGAGTGGAATACCTGTTTTTTATACCCAGTTCTGAACAATATTCCCTAAAGGCATTGCTATCAAATTGGAGTCCATTATCTGAGACAAGAGTGCGGGGAGTTCCAAATCGCGTAACAATGTTCCTCCAAATAAACTTCTTCACATCTACGTCTCTGATGTTCGCCAAGGGCTCAGCTTCGACCCATTTAGTGAAGTAGTCTGTGCCGACCAGCAGATACTTCTTGTTTCGTAGGGCTTTAGGAAAAGGGCCAACAATGTCCAGCCCCCATTGGGCAAAAGGCCAAGGGCTGGAGAGAGGGTTAAGAACTCCTCCCGGTTGATGGATATTTGGAGCATATCTTTGGCACTGATCGCATTTCCTAACGTACTCCTGCGCTTCCTTCTGCATATTTGGCCACCAATATCCTTGTGTGATGGCTCGACATGATAGAGACCTTCCTCCTGTATGGCTTCCACAAATGCCCTCATGCAATTCTTCCAGGATTGATTCTGCAGTCTCAGGAGGCACACAGAGCAGGTATGGCCCAGAGAAGGACTGTTTGTATAACCTTTTATCTTCAGATAGCCAGTACCGAGGAGCTTTCCTTCGTATTTTCTCAGCTTCCACCTTATCTTTGGGCAATATGTCACTTTCAAGAAATTTTAAGATGGAATCCATCCAGTTAGGCGACAGACTGGTTTGATTGATTTGGCAAACATCCTTTTCTGGTGAGATGGGGGTACACAGGTCTTCAACGATGATCACCCGAGGAAAATTTCGTACTGAGGAAATGGAAAGGGTTGCCAAGGAATCAGCGTGTGTATTTTCACCTCGAGGAATATGCAATAAGTAGAAAGACTCAAACTTCATTTGCATACGCCTAACCCGGTCCAGATACCCTTGCATCCTTGGGTCCCGAGCCTCCAGCTCTCCTCTCACCTGGTCGACTACCAATCTCGAGTCTGAGAATAATTTCACTACCTTTCCACCCATTTTTCGGACCATACTCATTCCCATTATCAAAGCTTCGTATTCTGATTCGTTGTTAGTAGCCGAGAACCCTAATCTTAACGACTTCTTGATGATGACCTCCTCGGGGGATATCAAAACCAATCCCAATCCTGCTCCCCGTTGGTTTGCGGCCCCATCCACGTACACCCTCCAAAAGGACCCACCTTGTGTGGATATTAGGCCAACCGATTTTTCATCCGTGAGACCTTGATTCACATTAACTTCTTCTGGGCATTCGGCGAACTCAGCCACCAGATCGGCAAGGACTTGACCTTTCATAGAGGTGCGAGGCATGTACTTGATATCGAAGGCACCCAGAATCGTGCCCCACTTAGCAATTCTTCCGGTGTAGTCAGCACTTCTGAGTATGGACTTAAGAGGCAGTTGGGTCAAGATAACCACGGTATGGGCCTGAAAGTAATGCGGAAGTTTGCGTGTTGCATGGACCACCGCCAATATGGCCTTTTCTAATGACAAATATCTCACCTCGGCCTCATGGAGGGATTTACTTACATAATAAACTGGCCTTTGGACGTCATTGTCTTCTCGTATCAAGACGAAACTAACTGCATGAGGGGCAACCGCCAGATCAGCAAACAACACCTCATCCACCTCAGGGCTAGACATGATAGGTGGCCTGGACAAGTATTCTTTCAACTGCTGGAACGCTACAGCACACTCCTCGGTCCATTCAAATCCTCGCTACTTATACAATAGACGGAAAAAAGGACGACACCTCTCGGCCGACCTGGAGATGAACCGGTTCAACGTAGCAGTCATCCCAGTCAGTTTCTGCACTTCTTTTGGATTCCGAGGTGCTTGCAAATCGTCAATGGCCTTAATCTAGTCTGGGTTCACCTCAATTCCTCTATGGGTCACCATATACCCCAAGAACTTCCCGGAACCTACACCAAAGGAGCACTTTGAAGCATTCAAGCGTAACTTATGTTTTCTCAGTATCCCGAAGATACTCGTGAGATCTTCCACATGTTCGGACGCCACTTTACTTTTCACAACCATATCATCGATATAAACTTCAATACTTCTACTCAGTTGCGGTTCGAACATTTTCGTCATCATGCTTTGGTAGGTAGATCCGGCGCTTTTCAAACCGAAGGGCATCACCTTATAATGGTAGTTCCCAATCGGGGTTACAAAAGCAGTCTTTTCCTGATTGTCGGCGGCCAGCGGTATTTGGTGATACCCTTGGAAGGCATCCAAGAAACTCATCCTAGGTTGACCCACGGTTGCATCCACCAACTGGTCTATCTTCGGCATGGAAAATGGATCCTTGGGGCAGGCCTTATTGAGATCCGTGAAGTCCATGCATACCTGCCATTTTCCAGTCTTCTTTTTTACTACCACCGTATTGGCCAACTATTGAGGATAAAAAACTTCCTTGATAGCCCCAGCCTGTTTGAGCTTGGCAACTTCACTTTTAACCGCCTCAGCGTGCTCCTTCGATGGTTGCCGAGGAGGTTACCTCCTGGGCATAACGGCAGGATTCATGTTGAGTCGATGACAAATGAAATTCGGGTCCACCCCTGGGGCTTCATACGGGTTCCATGCGAAAACGTCCACATTGGCTCGGAGGAATTTCAGTAACCTCGCCTTCTCTTGCAAAGGCAATTTAGCCCCAACCTGAAAGAATTTTTTCGGATCACCAGCAACAAATACCCTCTCCAAATCTTCACACTCTACCCCATTGGCTGGTACGTCCAAGCCTGATGCTGGGGACTTTAATTGCTATAATTCATTGTCGGCCGTAGTTGAGATTTCTGCTTCTGGCCGATACTGTATAGCCGTTACTAGGCATTGCCGAGCAACCGCCTGACTCCCTACTATTTCCAACACTTGGCCTCCGGATGGGTACTTCACCTTCTGATGCAAAGTAGATGAGACCGCTTTAAGGGTGTGAAGCCAAGGTCTGCCCATAATAGCCGTGTACGGAGAAAAAACATCTACGACAATAAAGTCCACCTCCACCACATCCGTACCTGCTTGCACAGGCAGCCTGATCAGTCCTTTGGGAGCGACCATCCTCCCCTCAAAACTTACTAGAGGCGAGTTGTAAGTTGTTAAGTCTTCTGGTTTCAAACCTAGCCCTTTGTACAAGTCTGGATACATTATATCCACAGCGCTACCCTGATCGACCATCACCCTTCTGACATCGTACCCGCCAATTCTCAGCGTTACCACCAAAGCATCCTCATGGGGCTGTATGGTCCCAACCATGTCCTCATCCGAAAAGCCCAGAATCAAGGGGACATGCACCCTGGCTCTCTTCGATGCTTAGGAATGATCCTCGGCCAGGGATCGGAACACCGACAATACCCTGGAAGGGCAAGATCCAGTCCTTCCCGGGGTCGCAAAGATAACGTTAATCGTACCTAGAGGGAGTCTTGATGAAGCGTCCCCACGCACCTCTGAACCTGCTTGGCTCGCCCTTCCACTGGAGTGATGCAAGAGTTATTTTAATTTCCCTTCACGGACCAACTGTTCCAAGTGGTCCCATGAATTCCTGCAATTATCCGTCGTGTGCCCATGATCCTGATGATAGTGGCAGTATAAGTTCGTGTTGCGTTTCCTAGGCTCTCTCGCCATCTTGTTCGGCCATTTGAAGAATGGCTCATTCTTTATCTTCTCCAAAACCTGCTGCACTGGCTCTCGAAATATTGCATTAACCACCTGGGCGTCCGCCGAACCCGACTGCCCAACAAAATCCCTCCGGGGTCGGCTGCTATTATAACGGTCCGACCTGAAATCCCTCCTCTCCTGAGGGATCACTTTGGCCTTCCCTTTTCCCTGAAATTGATCCTCCTCTACCCTTCTATACTTATCTATCCTGTCCATCAATTGGTGCACACTGGTAACAGGTTTACCAGTCAGGGATTTCTTTAAATCATGATCAGCTGGGAGGCCAGCTTTGAAAGTGGTTATGGCCACACCATCGTTCTTTCCTTCTATTTCATTAAACATTTCCCAGTACCTATCCGAATAATTCTTGAGAGTCTCGCCCTCTCGCATAGTCATAGCCAGCAAAGATCCCAAAGGCCGAGGAGTCCTGCTACATGTAATAAAGCGAGCGCCAAAAGCCCGGGTCAGTGTTTTGAAAGATTCAATAGAATTGGCCCTTAAGCCGTTGAACCACCTCATCGCTGTCGGACCCAAACTCGATGGAAAAACTTTGCACATCAAAGCCTCGTCCCTGGAGTAGATAGCCATTTTCTGGCTGAAATAGCTTACATATTCTACCAGGTCCGACCGGCCATCATACAGGGAGAACGTAGGCTGATGGAATTGCCGAGGAAGAACCGCATCGTCTATGTTTCTCGTAAAGGGCGACTTGGAAATTTGACTCAAGGCTTTGTTCATGGCATCGTTACCCAAGCCCCTGCTAGGTGGACTCTATGCTTATGTCGATGGCGGTGCTCCTCCTCATAGGAGAAAGTCTCGCTTAGCGGAGTTCTCGATTTCCGCCTATAACTAGCTCCATCTGACTCCTCAGATGATGGTTCGGAGTAAGGTGGGGAGCGTTCCCGCCAGGCACGGCGCAACTCTCTCTTCAAATCGGTAGATTCCCGTCATGCTTTGCGTGGGAGACGTGACTCTTTCCACGAGAGTGGCTTCTGGTGGTATGAGTTGTACGTACACTCCCCTCATGGCCCTCTCTCCGTTCGGGACTCCTACGGGGATCACCTTGCTAGGAGCCCCTTGACTCTGCCTGGTGCGGGTTGGCATCCTCCTGATGCGGTCCCGTCGCGTAGTGATGTGGACCCACTTCCTCCATCAGAAACGTTGCACCGGAAGTCTTTTAAGTTAATACAAGCTCTTCTCATAGACAACGCCAATTGTAAGGACTCGATTTGTAACGACCCAAAAGGATATTGGGTTCGGACGTAAAAAGGCCCAAACAATATAATTTGTAGAGCATGGGTATTAAGAACTAGATTAACTTTCGTAGAAGGAAAAGATTCACCCTCACTTGTATTGAAGGTTCAGAGCTGGTACAACAATCGGTTTTTTTTTTTTTTTTTTTGTAATAGATACCGTTCTTTTGTTTTTCACGTTTTTCTTCTTGAGTCTTTACTTTTCTTTTTTCTCTTTTTTTTCTGTTCTGATCTCCCCTCTCTCTGCATGTTCTTCTTTCAGATTATATACCACCCTCTGTGTTCCATCCTCACCACACACGTATAGGTTGGGTTCGGGGGATTTCTTCCTGTCCCATCTAGCGCCTCCTGGAATCTCCTATGGGCAGCTGTAAGGCTGCTTCATTACTGTTCAGGTATCACCTCCACATTAATGCGGTCAGAGAGTTGATTGAGAGGTAATTAATACGAAGGGAGTTGTAGTTATAGATATTTGTTTGCCTTTTCTTTCTTACTCTCGGTCTGTTATCCCCTCTTCAGTGGTGACATAGTTCTGAGGTCCGATTGTAACAAGACCGCGTCCTGATCGTCCTCGGACGCATACTGCCAAGGAGTATGGTGTCCTCGGACGAATACGAAACTCTATTTTCGTGATATTGACTACCCCCCCCCCTTGGTGGTTACTCTTACGACCTGACTTGGGCCTCCTCGGACGGATTTGCATCCTCGGATGGGCCGCAGGCCCAACGATCTTGACCTTAATGGGTCTGTTGATTGACTGGCCCCCACAGGTATTATTTTCCCTTATTAGTAGTTATTGATTGAGCAGTTGTTATGCTTATATGAGTATTTGTGATTGAAAATTTGTGATGCGTATAGAATTGTGGTTTGTTATTTCCCAACAAGTACCCATGTAAAATTCAGAATGTAAATTTTAAAGAAAAATAAAAAAAATGTAAAATATTATTAACGACGACAATGTCCTCGCTAATATTTTATCATATCATTAGTGACAAAAAACAATATCATCGCTAATATGCAATTTTTAGTGATGACATGTTTGTGGTCACTTATATATCGTTATTTGTGACGACAACAAGTGTCGTCGCTAGTAATGATATGTTAATGACCACAAACATGTCGTCGTTAATAATAATCTACTAGCGACGACAAAAAAATTTGTCGCTACTAATGAGATAGTAGCAACGACATTTCGTCTTGGGGTTTCGAGTTATTTATGACGACAATTGTCACTATTAGCGACAACTTTGTTGTCGTTAATAGTATTGTATTTGCGACAACATTAATATCGTCACTAAAAAACTTTTTTGTAACCAAATTCGTTTAACGAAAGTTAGCGACGATATTTTTCGTCACCAATATAATTAGCGACGACTATATGCCGTCGCTAAAGACCAAATTTCTTGTAGTATGACTTGAATTTATATAAATATATATATATATATATATAAGATATATTTCATTAGTTTAATTTACTCTTAAAAATATTTTTGCACACGTTGATCACATATTAGCCTATCTCAAAATCAAATAACAACATAAATCATAGATTTTTTTTTTTTTTTAAATTTAATTTGATCTTTGGCCTCATTCTCATAAATTTCATCTCATCTCTATTCTCTATCTGACCATCTCGGCATCTCCTACTCTAAGAGTACAAAGTGAGTATCTATGAGTTATGAGTATCTTTCTTTCTAGTATAAATTTATATTATATTATGTGAGTGTGTCTGATAGACAAACACTGATTGTGTAAGTTAATATTACTATTATTTTTTATAATATTATTTGTGTGAATTGTGATGTATATGAATGTGTGCGTATATAGTAAAAATATAATTTAACTATATAGAATTTAATAATTAGGAAATATAAAGGGTCTGTCACATGTGTGTGTATTGTTATCATGTTAAATACAATAGCTTTTTGTTATAAAGTTAGTGATTCAAGAATGAAAAAAAAAAAAAAAAAAAGAGTAAAGTTAGTGATTTTTTAAGCATTTGATTGGTAACGTAAACGCTTAGTATATTATTTATGTATGGATGAGTGTGGATCAATTTAATACAGTGTCAATGGGTTGAGTCTTGTCATTTAGTTTAAAATATTTTTATAAAAATAATGATAAATAGATATGACAACAGCATAAAAATAAAAATTATATATAAACTTAAGAAAATGAAATGGTCACACCTACCCACATTGACCATAAATAATGACAACCTATAATGAACAATCTTGTAATGATTTAAATATGAAAACTTGTAGAAGAAAATCATAAAACTTCATGTATTTGGTGTGTGAGTGTGTGTTTGTGTGCATTTTCCCCTTGTTGATAGCTAAATATATTCAAGTTCTTTTTTATTAAATTTTTTAATGACCAAAAAAAAATTCTTTAGCTACCACTGTATATGCAGTATCATCTATTTTGTTTTTATATATGGTAGTATTTTATATTGACTATTAAAATTTGGTAGATATTGTACATAATATAATAAAAATAAAAATTGTGCAGCTTAAAATTAGTCATTTTCTATTACCACCAAAGGGTGGCAGCTTGATGGTAGAAATCCCTTGAACCATCACCCTTGCAAGTCTGAGGGTTGTGGTTCGAGTCATGACGCTTGAATTTAAATGATGTCCCCACATGGATAGCCTCAAGCAGCTTTGGTGGTCTCACGCCGTAGAATTTGGATTTAGGTGGGCTAGGGCAATGATACTGTGCCATATGAGCCTTTCTTTTCGTTCATTAAAAAAAAAAAAAAAAAAGTAAGTCATTTTCTATTATAGTTGTAGATGACTAAACAAAGTCTTTTGGCTATATTTTGCTAAAAGTATGAGCTTAGAGAATTGTAATGAGGATAGTCAATTTAGCAACCAGTACCCTCAAAGAATACTCTACAACAAATAAGGGAAACTCAAAATAATTTGAGTACGAACTAGCAGCTCACTATAGCTTAAGGGTATGTTTGGTTGGGGTGAAAACAGGGAGAATGGAAAATAGGGAGAGGAAAATAGGGTGAAAAATGGCATTTCTTCTTGTTTGGTTCAGGAGAAAAAACAAGAGAGACAGAAAATGGAGAGGAAAATAATCCCTTCGGGCCCACATTTTTTTGTCCTCCCAATTTGGGAGGAAAACTAAGGAGAAAAGATGCTGAATGATGTAATTTACACAAATACCCTCACTTTGTGTAAAAAACTAATTGAATCGTTGCCAGGTGAATTGTTTTGCTGCCAGGTGAAGGATGTTTTGCCAAGTTTGCCCAGTCGCCCAAGTGAATAAAGTTTTTTTTTTTTTTTTTTTTGAAAATATCTTCCTAGTCTACGTATGGTCATGTGGATAAAGTCTACATAATCAATTTTGTTTGCCCATAAATTTAAAATTATATATAATAAAGAAAAGTAATATAAATATATATGTATGTGTTAATTTTTATATTATTTAATTAGTGTAAATATATCTATTTCTTATATATTATATAATAAGGACAAAATAGTCAATTTATATAAACTACATTTTTCCATTCTCCCATTTTTCTCTCCAACCAAACAAAAAAGTTTTCTACCCTCCCACTTTTCCACCCCTCCAACCAAACACACATAAAGGAAAATCAAATCTTTTCTATCCTCCCACTTTTTCATCCCCCTACTAATTTTTCATCCTCCCACTTTTCCACTTTTCCATTTCCCCCACTAAGGGTCTGTTTGGTTGGAGGGGTAAAAAAGTGGGAGGATAAAAAATGGTGAGAGAATGGAAAATTAGGAGGATAGAAAAGATTTTAATTTATTTCATTTTTATTTGGTTGAGAGTGAAAAAGTGAAGAAATGGAAAAAATGAATTTATATAAATTTACTCATACACCCTTGTTAAAAAATGATGTCTAATTAAAATAAAAAAGTGGCAAGCAACCAAAAAAAAAAAAAAGCAATCATCCAATTTATTAAAAAATAAAAATTATGTCCCAAAAAAATAAAATCATGTCTAGTTAAACAAAAAAAACAAAACAAAACAAAACAACTATCACACCCACAACCCAAAAAAAAAAAAGAAAAAAAAAGGAGGCAACGTGCCTAACACAAAAAACAAACAAGGAATAAATAAATAAGGACTGGACATGGGCATTTTTACCTATTAAGTACCTCTATTTTCTCTGTTCAATTTTCTCTTTATTTTAGAGAGAAAACTTTTTGGTAAGTTTGGAGAGAAAATACCTAGACTCTACCATTTATTTTTCTTCATCTCCACCCAACCAAACACACTTAAAAAAAAATTTCTTTCCATTTTTTCTCTAAAATTTTTCATTCATCCTATTTTACCTCAAAACAAACACACTCTAAAGCTCAGTCACTTTTTTTCGAGTAAAGGCTTTAATACTTAAAAATAAAAAATAAAAAGTATCCCAGCACTCAGTTTTGTCAAAAGCTCAATCAATTCTCGTCCTTTCCCGTCAGGATTTTTTAAAAAAATAACTAAATCCTTCAAACTATTTTATTAGTTGGGCAACTTTCCAAATTATTTGGATTTCTAGCAATTCGAGTCTAATAGACTCGATTTTGCTATTTGAAAATACACTTGGAAATTGAGTGTGAGACACTCGATTTTCAAACTCGAGTTTCTCACACTCGATTTTCAAGTGCATTCTTAAATGGCAAAATCGAGTCTATTAGACTTGAATTGCTAGAAATGCAAATAGTTTAGAAAGTTGCCCAACTAATAATATTGTTTCGGATTTATAGTTATTTTAAAAAAAAATCCTTCCCGTCACAAGGGTCTTTTGGTTTTGGAAAATTGGTGTTAAGACTAGAGTGTCAAACACGCTGAAAGCCAAAAAAGAGAAGACTGAAAAGGAATAGAGTCGGTCAAGTTAAAACTTAAAACTAATGACATTTCTTATTAACAACTTTCGAGGTGCGGCAGAATGAGAATTGGTGACCACGATGTTTACACAGAGAGAGAGAGAGAAGTTAATCTAATTTTTTTTGGTTAAAATTTTTTTATTAAAAGTGTACTAAAATATATTTATAGTTTTAAAAATTTAAATAAATATAAAAATATAAAATTTTAAAAAATTATACATAAAAACTAAAATTAAAAGACTGAAACTAATGTCAAATAGACTCTTAAATGTCAAAACCTAGAAGGCAACTATACCAGGAATCATAAGCAAAAGAGTTAATATATATATATATATATATATCTATATATTGGTAAGAGAAAAAATATATAAATTGACTACTTGTGTTTTGTTCCAGCTATATTTATTTATTGCTCTTCGCATTTATGTGTCTCTTCTGAGATCTGTCATTTCCCAAAATCAAAAACATGGGTTTGGTATTACGTTAAAGTATGGGTGGCATGACGTAGAAACCACCGCTGTGCAACCCGGAGATGGACGACCATGGTCCCGACCTTACCAGCACCGGAGGTGTACTAATCAATGAACCCCCGAAACCTACTTTCTTTTCTGACAAACTCTTTAATATGAACACAAAAGGCATAGGAGAACATATGTCACTTATAGGCCTGTCCAACAAAACTGAAGATCCGACCCAGCCGACCAAATCGACCGACCTGAACCGTTCGTCATCCGACTCGACTACTTGGTGGTCGGTGGCGGGTTCCTACCATCCCAAACTGATTTCGGCGGGTCGAATGGCGGATCTTCCCTTCCACAACCCGATCCACCCGACCCGACCGTGATATATAATCTTCAATGCTTAGGGTTCTCAGGTCTCTCATACTTTCTCAATCTTAAGGCTCTCTCTCACTCTCTCAACATCTCCAATATGCTGATCCACACTGATATCTCAATATCGCCGAGCTTTCAACCTCCATCATCGTCGATCTGTGCCGAGCTCTCAACCTCCATCATTACCGATTTGCGATTCTCTTCCATTCACCATCGTCGATCTGCAATCTTTGACATTCACCATCTCTAATCTGCGAGTCAAGGTTGTAGTTTCATTTATTTTCTCTTTATTTCTTTGTTTCAGTCTCATGCAAGTCCAGTTTCTATTTGTGTTCTTTGGATTTGTGGGTTACTGGTGTTTGAGTTTGTAGATTTGTTCTTCAGTGCAGATTTGTTTTCTAAGATTTGTGAAATTTGTGGTCTTTGATCTTTGTCTTTCGGTCGAAATCAGATCCGACCGCTGTGCACCCGAGCCTGATCCGACTCGACCCATGATTTTTCACGGTCGCCGGCGAGCCGCTGCCCTGCCACCCAACCAGATCGGGTCGGTTCCGAGTTGAGCACAAACCCGAACTAAACTTACCAGTATAAGTTAAGGTTATGGATTCGAATATAGAGAGAGAAAGAGAGTGTTAAATTATTGATTCTTGATACCATTGGAAAGCTTGTGTAACATAAGTTCTAAGGGACCAACTTTGGGTCATTTTGTGCTATGATAAAAAATAAAAAAAATTAGCTTATTTATTGTTGATTATTTCACAAGCTCACCAATTTTATGGACACATCAGCTGCCATTGATCAACCACTTAATTATTTTGAATTCATCACTTTTCTCCAGGCTAGCTTCGGATCAAATAAAGTCTCTTACGTCACTTTAGTCACTACCATAGTTGATTCTTTCTCGTTGAAGGATTTGTATGACCATCTTTAATTTTAGCTTATGAATTTTGTCTCGAGCAAAATCAAAATTTTGATAGTGTTTGATAGTGTTTCCCATCAAAAAAATAAAAAATAAAAAATATCTTTGATGGTGAAATTGGAGTTTGACCAACACATAATTGATTCCTGTGCATCCAGAGCAATGAGAGGATCATATCAAAGTGATAAAAACTCGTGGACTTTCTTATACCATTTTATCATTCATGGTTGCTCTTATATTGATATTTTTTTAACATATATGAAAAATAAATGCTTAACAATATATGATGATGCACAAAAATCGTTGGTGAGTTGATCGTCCACACACGCACCAATAAGGGTATCTGAAGAACAAGAGAAAGAAGAACCAACAAGGAGCATCGGTGGAGTAACTCTAAAGTATGAGAACTAGGAAATTTCACATATCTTGGGGGAGAGGAAGTCTAATGCTTATATAGTGGTGTGGAGTTAATTAAGATCCCTTGGAACGCGGAATCTTTCCTTGTGGAGAATATTTTGGATTCAAGGCTTCGAGATTCTAGGACTTTCCTTCCTATATCGAGAAGATACGAACGTGAAATAGGGTCTTTGGACAGGGTGTGCAAGTTATTTCCATATAGGGATTTATGAATAGAGAATACATAAAGGTTCATGGGCCCCAACATATTCAACCGTGGGGCTCATACAAATCCATCCGTCGGTTTAGGCATCATCCCCATGTCGCTCTATACTTCAAACCTATTTGTCGGCTTTTATGTGCCTACCACCCGTCAAGACCAACTGCCAGGTACCCGAGGGATTTTTATGAAGCTGATGGATTCCTATGGAGGTGGAGTAGGATGTCTATCCCAACGAACAATTAGGTGAGGTGTTTTCATCCTGACCGGTTAAAGATTTTAAGAAAAAACATTATGCTGAAAATATCCTTATCAATATATAAAAATAAAAATAAAAATAAAAGTCCTAGTTGGATGCGTAGAATGTCTTGTCACAAAAACCTTCCTACATCTGGCCACTTATTATTATCAAGAATTTTTTTTTTTTTTAAGTTCTACGTAAGCATTGCCAATGCTAATAAGGGATTAAGGTTATTAAGGCTGAAAAAAAAAAATTTAGGAAGCGATTTTTTAAATAATATGTAGTGCCGATGCTCTCCTTTGTAAAATTCTCTAGCACTTTTTGAACTATATATTTCAGGAACTCTTAATGGTACAATGCTTTCCTTGTCCAAGTTTAAAAAATCATTTAACTCTTTTGGGTTTTTACACTTCGCTCTTTGCATCTTCTAGTCTTTTTTGCTCAAGAAATTTGACAAGGCCTTCAAGAGCAACATCGTTACCATCACTCTTCAAAAGTTCCTCTGCAATTTCAGCTGGCGTAACCTCTGCATTCTCCAACAATCTTTCAATCTCTTTAAAGAGTCGGTGGTCACCATTAATACCAAGATAATTAGAAGCTAACAACTTGAACCCATCCATGGTGCAATATGACATGTGCAAGTGCATGTCCATACGGCCTGGGCGCAACAAAGCAGGATCAAGCCGGTCCTTATGATTGGTGGTGAACACAATAATTCGCTCATCTCCACAACTTGACCATAATCCATCTATGAAGTTCAATAAACCCGATAGTGTGAACTGAAAAATTAACATGATAGGAAATAATGTCAGATAAAATCATAAGACAAAAGTCATTTAATTTGAATCATAGTGGTACTGCTAATGGTTGTTGACAATGTTCATAGCACATGTATCTAGTTAAAGATGTATTCAATGGATAAAACTCCAATTTTCATAGAGCCTAAGAGAAATTATTGGTAGGCAACCTTATCATTATTTCGAGAAATTTTAAAAATGTTATAATTAAAACTTATCATAATCACTCATAGTCCATTTCAATCTAATAAATATATGATACTAGATTCAACACATATTCTCACAACACATACTTATCAAATCCAATCCACATAAGAATCACACAAAATCTATTTGAAGTGTATAATAATCTAATTACCATACTAATTATTATTATTGTTGTTGTTGTTGTTATATTGTTTAGAGTAATTGAAACTAGTTTTTATGATAATAAAGAATGCTAACCTTAGAGGAAGAATTCTTAGAGTTATCCTCTTCCTCTCGATCTTCCAACTCTGCACTGCAATCTATATCCTCAATTACCAGTATAGAACGATTAGATGTGGAAAGCAATATCCTTCTCAACTCTGAATCTGAGTATATGTTTGAAAGGTTCAAATCATAGATATTAAACTTGAGGTAATTAGCCATGGCAGCAATCAAGCTTGATTTACCAGTACCCGGAGGGCCATAAAGCAAATACCCTCGCTTCCATGCCTTGCCAACCTTCTTATACAACTCCTTCCTTCTGACAAACCTGTCCAAATCATCCTTGATCATCTTCTTCACCTCTGGGTCCATTGCCAACTTCTCAAACGTAGCTGGATGTTCAAGATTAATAGAACCCCATTCACTATAACCTTCATCATCACAACCACGATAATCACGGCTATAAAGCCTTACCTCCTTTTCTTCTTCTTTTATAGTCTCAGAACTAGTTATTACATAAGGTAAATAAGAGTCTAGCACAACATTTTTGAATTTCTTATCAAAGGAAAGCTCAATAAATTTCTGACGATCATGACGATTCTCTCCTTTTTCTGAAAACTTCCATTTGAGCTTAATGTTTTCAAAGCAATCAGTAATCTCCTCACCCGTTACAACATCAATGGTTGATTTCTTTTGCCTAATGGTTTTGCTTACTTTGAGCCGTTCTGTTGAGTCGCTAATCTTGGTACGTAGGTAAATTGTGGCAGCTTCATAGATTTGATTGGTACCGATACCACAGTTCTCTTCGATGATGAGAGTGAGTTGAGCAGATTGAGGAGTAAAGAAGTAATGTTGAAAGATGGAGAAGAGATAAGAGCGGACTTCAGGAGGTACGAGTTCATTTACCATGGATCTTACTAGCATCACAAAAGCACTAATGGAGGCATAGGCTGAGAACAATGTTGTCAATGATATAGGCATCTCTTTTAGAGAAAACATGGTTTGAAGGTAAATTGTTTACCAATCACCTCTTCCAAATCCTGTAAAAATGAGAGTTTTGTATGTTAGATCACTTAGAAAAAACCCATAAATTTGTTGGGATAAATCCAATCCCATCATATGTAAATTAAATTTAAATATAACATAAAAGGTGCGTTTGCCTTGTGCATCTGTGTCCACGCGTCTAGCATTTATTTTTTATAACCAGAGCCTATTGCACTGTTCATGGGACATGAACAGTACAATCAGGCATATAAACAGTACTTTAAAACATGAACAGTAATTTATTATTATTATTTTTTTTTTTTTCAGTTTTCAGCAAAATAAATGGTATCTAAATACACACAATGTTGTCAATGATGTCAATGATATAGGCATCTCTTTTAGAGAAAACATGGTTTGAAAGTAAATTGTTTACCAATCACCTCTTCCAAATCCTGTAAAAATGAGAGTTTTGTATGTTAGATCACTTAGACAAAACCCATAAATTTGTTGGGATAAATCCAATCCCATTTATATGTAAATTAAATTTAAATATAACATAAAAGGTGTGTTTGCCTTGCGCGTCTGTGTCTACGTGTCTAGCGTTTTTAGTTTTTTTTTTTTTTTTAACCAATGCCTGTTGCATTGCTCATGGGACATGAACAGTGCAATCAGGCATATGAACAGTACTTTAAAACATAAACAGTAATTTTTTATTATTATTTTATTGTTTTCAATTTTCAGTAAAATAAACAGTATCTAAACACATACAAACACCAAAAAAATCAACCACATCCTAGAAAAATTACAAGGCAAATCCAACCAATCCATCATAATAAAATAGAAATTACAATACTTTATAATAAATTAAGAAAATACAATAATACCTTTATAAGAATAACAAAAACTCCACTCTGAAT